>NC_091552.1:5208480-5215980 GCF_042767895.1 Penaeus vannamei
AGGGCGGACGGCGGATGGGTGAGGGTGGGGGAGAGGAGGGGGAGGGGGATACGGCTGTTACGTTGGATCGGGGAGGGAGGCCACAGTTCTGCTTCAGTTTCCAGTTTGTTTTTGTTAGACTAAATTACTCAAGTCAAACCGCTGGCTGAAATGTATTTATAAAATCATTTTTTAAACTCTGGCCCTCGTTTCTTTCTCTCTCTATAAAACGCATTTTCAAATACGCTGCGATTAAATCACAGTACTTACTACGAGTACTGTGAATCCCCATCTCGGTTTTGGAGAAAGTTTAAAAGCCACGGCGGGAATGAGGGGGTAAGGGGGAGGGGAGGGGGAGGGGAGAATGAACAAAGGTCCCCCCCACTCCCTCGGCGAACCCACCCAAACACGAACACTAAACCATCGCCGACAAAAACAGCTGTTGGAAAGCTAACCCCCCGGACTTGTTCCCCCCCCCCTCCCCCTTTCCTACGCCCGCCCGTCTCCATGCCCTCCCTTTTCCACGCTGCGATCGCAAACGGCGACGCGAGAGCCCCAGCCCCAGCCATGACACGCCAGCGAAATACCTCCCCCGCAAAATCAATTTCTCGGCGTTATTCAGTAAGCGGAAACTCGCGAGCAGCAAGAAGGCGGTGGGCGGGTGGTGGCGTTGCTGTGTGGACCCGCCGCGCCTCGGGGCTGGCGAGCGGACGGTGGAGGCGCGGGACGGTTGCGAGCTCCGGTGCCACCTTCTTGCAAGATTTCCGAAGCAGTCATTTTGCAGGACGGTCACCCCGAAAGCCTAGTCCAAGGGGAGGATTTCTGTCAATGGTGCAACACCACGCGTTGAGTTTGCGAGTCACTGAGAGGATTAGAAAAGGTACGACTCTGCAAACACATGGCCTTGTATCACGTGCAGTTGCCTTGGGAGACGCAGTGTGGTGCTCCATCTCAATCAGCTTACACCGTGCTGCTGCGATTTCAACGGCTATCGATAGATGAATAATTATCGGTTATCAATAAAGATTCAAATTGCAGGACCAAAACAAGCCTCCGGGTTCATTTTTCTTCCTTCCGCGGAAAGGAAATACTATGGAAAGGTGTAAAAAAAACTACTTCTTACGAGTAATGAGTAAATTAACGGCAATTCTACACGTTTACATTAAATGCGCAATAATACTTTATCCTGCAGTATGGAAATCAACACTAACGTCTGAAGCCGGTGGGTGCACCTGGCAGCCAGCCCCCGTATCAAAACATTTTCCTGTTAACCAATATAGCATTATCATTTTCATTTTCGATCGCTTCGTACGCTACTATCAGGCAAATATAATAGTCTTGCACCAACCATATGCTGCCCTCGAAAAATAAACAAACGGAAAATAACACAGGAAACGAAGGCTTGAAGAACAGGAGGAGGAAGAGCGGTTGGCAACCACCGTACGGACTAAAATGATTACGTAAGGATTACGAAAAAGAACTCTGGTTGCTCCACGCATTGAGCTAATCGTTACAGGTACTAAGCCGTATTTCCAAAGCCATCTAGCCCATCTAACACGGCTAATTAGGTTGAAATAACTATGTAAAACGATAAAAGGCCGCCCGTCCTTTGTACAACAGTCCAAGGTTAAAACTCTGGACAAGCAAGAAACGAAAGAAAAAAATCAGACGTTAGGACCTAGAATGTAATAGGTGCGTATGGCTTCCTGCGAGCAGAATGGGGCTTCTTGACTGTTGAGGGACTCGCTGCTTCTTTTAGGGCACAGATTACTACACACTAAAGGTATGAAGACGTTATTTCGTAACAAGTAACAAATAAATATATATAAGTGTACATTTATTTCGATTTACCAACTATGACTTTGGATTCGTGTTGAAGTAATGGCTAAGCTACAGCTGACGGGTACATCGATAGGGTGCGGAGCCGGGACGCCGGCTTCTGAACCGGTTCGCAGAGTTTCCTCCTAGCTTATCAATCGAAATTTGAAAGCAATTTCCTGAAAGTTTCGTACTGCTCGGTATGGGTGAAGTAATCGCTGTAAACTGCTGTTATAATACAAAAGCCAGATGTCAGGAGTACTTAAGCTCAAAAGCATAATTAACTAAAGCCGGCATGCTGATGCCGCTTGATGCCGGGTGCCCAGGAGGCGCAGATCTCTTATCCTAAGCTGAATTTTAGAATTTATTGATCATCTTCATCTACTTATCCCAACAGCTATGAGAGTTCCATTAATTGGGGTGAGAAGTAGAAGCAAATCTAGTGACCATTGGCTGTGCAATAGCTATCGGGTGGGCGGCAGTGTAGCCCACCTCTGCAATGCACCATCCCAGCACCTGAACACCAGTCCAGTCCGGCTCGTTCAACAGTGTCAGCTCCTCTGGGGCCGCCCCCCGCCCCCCCCCTTCCCCCCTTCTACGCCACCATCTGTATTTCCATCTGAAGTTTTCTCTCTCTCAAGCTTCCCATTTCGAAACAAATGCGGCGGGCTTCATTTGCTTAAGGTGAGGAAAATGATGGAAACAAGTGAGAAACTTTGTAGAACATTACCTGTCAACTTCCCGGGGAGTTGGGAATCCAGCGACACCCGGCAACACCGTCAACTCCAATCAATAGTTGAGCGTCTGCGTACAGTTGTAAAGAGCCGTGAGAAGCCGGTTCTTATCGATACATCCCTACAAAACTTTATACATATTGAGCAGAGAGATGTGGGTTATCCTTTGATTCTTTAACAAAACTATACATACATAAAAACTGAATACTATAGTAATGGATGCAGCCGACTTTCACGCCTGCTATCAGTTGGCATCAACGCCGCCATCTTGGATTTCTGCCGGTTGATTTAGGATACTCTCATTCTTGTGGGAACAGCTGTTGGCTGTCAAAACAGGCCTGTATTGTTTCAAGTAGAGTGTGAAAACAAAATAATGGCCTCCTTATACTGCCATCCATTTAGAGGACATTCATTTCTCTTTAAATCATAACAAACTGCCCATCATTCTATAAACCCACAAGGCAGTCCTTCAGAATGATTAAAAGAATATCTTAGTAGTATGGCCTTTACTACGAATGGAATAAGGGAGATAGTTTGCTCCTGGGCAGCCGATCACCACTTTCGTAAGCAGTATGGCGAGCTGTTCTCTTGAGAGCTTTAACAAGGTTTGAAATCAATATATTCATTCGGAGACACATTCGTCTGATGCTTACAAAAAAAGAAAAAAAATCAGTAATGTAAGACTGTGGTCTTCTTTATTGAATCTGTGATACGATTATATCATTCGAGCAAAAAATAGAGAAGACATTTCCCTGGCAAATATATATCCTCTATAGTATGAATTTGGGAAAACCTTGGTCGCAATCGATCATATGCTGCTGCTGCTCTTACCACACAGAATATCTTGCATTCGCGTAGATTCGAGCAGAAACTGTAAAGATGTGGAACCATATGCTTCTTATTCGTGGTGAGAAATGATTAAAGATATATACATACATAAAAAACATTTTTAAGTTGATAGATCGATTTAAATCGTGAAAAGTGGAGTCTGGTCTCCCTTGAATTACGGAGCTGGCACTCTTATGGACTTGTATGCCATCCTGGACATAAGACCACTTAGAATAATTTAAGCGGAAAATCGGAGATCTCGTTATAACAACTGCTCTACGTCCCTCGCCTCCACTTGGTCCGCAGACCGACCCTCCCCCTTTCTTACTCTACTCCCAACCGCTACCTCCTCGTCTATCACTTCCACCAAGAGTCTCTTTGAAACTTAACAGGAAAAGAGACTCCATTGTCTGAGAGATTGGATTTTGCTAATGCAACTGTGTGGATTTGGGACATCTTGTGAAATCCACATAAGTAAACTTTCATGGGATGTGCGATCACGAAGGGGGTTCATCTGCTGAATCGTGAACTTAGTACTTGTCTCGTATTTAGTTTATGGAATATTACTGTGGAATGTGAAGAAAATAGCATGTCTATCCAATAACTTAGATATTTAACCCCTCCTCTGCGAAAAAAAGGGGTAGATATATTAAATTCATATATTTGATATTATTAATCATTTAGGGAAAACAGACGAGGTTATAACGCTACGATTTCGGTGTCGCTGAGTTACATACGGTACTTAGGAACGTCTACATCAAAATTTCTACTTTTTAGCATGATAGAACTTCGTGCTGATGAAGAGCACTTACATGTACATAATCATATGAACTTGTCATTTCTGAGCGAATTCCAGCTGGCATTTTGGGATTTAAATTTCATGCCATGTCAAGGGGGAACATTCTCTGCCAAATGACGGCGTCTGCGCTCTCCTCCTCGAAAGCGCATACTTTTTGGGCGTAACATAATCGCTGGCTTTCCCCTCTCCGACCTGTCTTAATTGGACCCCTCAGGTCTCCCTTCCAACACGGGGCTATTCTCAGCATTACCACCCTGAGCCTTTTGCCTCTGATATGTTACCAACTGAACTATTTATAACCGCCTCCCCTGCCTACCGGTAGTCCTCTTGAACAGCAGCCTCAAGACGGGAAATTACTCACTCATTACTCATACTCCGCTACTTTGGTGTTTTCTTACGCTTATGCGCTTCCCTAAGGTGCTTCGGTACTTTATTGCTGTGGTTAGTACTTTGGCGGCGGAATACGTCCGAAGACCCATTTATTGGGGTTTTCGTAACGCAACTTAGCCAACCTCTTGGACAGGATACTTTAGTGGGCATAGTGACAGTATTGCAGGTGTAGCGAGTTGCAGGTGGAGTGGGCAGCGCCCCCGTCCCTCTACCGGGTATTGATTCCCTGGACGGGTCGCGCCCGCACCGCACAGATCAATGCGTGCCTTCACCACCACCCACAAGCCGCTCCTGACTATCCTGCACCCACTTTGGAGCTAGCTGTAGGCCTACATGGTGGAGAGGAAAATGCTCGGACAACCCACCCAGCCCGAGAAACAACGCCCGCGCCAGCGAGCAGCCCGCAAAGCACGGGCGGGGGCGGGCGGCCCCTACTTACATCGGCCATGGCTGCTGAAGAGGCGACACTCGGCGCTCAGCAGGAGGACGGCAGCAGAGGATACACAGTATCCACGAACAACGGCGACGCGCTGGCTCTCAAACCAGCACCAACAATCACTGTATATACACACTTATGTACAAGCCACTAGGCTTCACTTTGTACACTCGTTCACTCCCTTAATGTTGCCCTCTAGGACCTGTGTAGGTTTTCGCTACAAGCACATTCTTCACCGTCTGTGAAGTGTTTGTTGGTCGACACTAAAGGGCACAGCGGCACGTCCGATCTCGACGACGCGCGCTTCACGACAACTCCGGCCGGCGCGAGTCGGCGCATCGGCGGCCCCGCGCTGACGTCATCAATACGTCACTCATACAGATGCCGACGCCCCCTACGAATCTACTATTTAGGCATTACTATCAATTATGTACATGTACACAATCAATAAGATATTCATCGGAATGTAAAAAATATTTCCAAAGCATATGGTATTTAAAATTAATGTAACTTTACGTAATTATTGCCGGAAATTAGAGAAAAGAATTTTTTTGCAAGGCAACTCGACCGAAATACCAACCTTACCGAGAAGTCTTCAGCCGAGTATCGATCTCGAATTGTAGCTGGGTAACCTTGGCTCTCATCACTCATGATATTGACGTTAGAATCTATTCTTCTGCTCTTATTATATCTTGCAAATAAATGTTTGAATTCACCTGCATCGACGTGATGTAATTTCTCGTTAGCGTCAACCATACAGTTGGTAGACTAAGAATAGTAGCCGGCACGATTCACTATCTTCTTATCACTACGTTAGCCATATACAGAAATTAGAAAGTTTACGAAGAAAAACATGGCCTCACATTTGCGTAGAAATCAAGTCAAACCTACGAATAATCTCTATATTGAAGAAACAAGAAAAAAATAACGATCAATATAATGTTTCTGATAGCCTATTTTACTACTAGTGCTTCAACATACCAAAAACAAAACAAGTTCGTATTTTTTAGTGAATTCTGAACGTTTTCACGGTCCCACTAGTATAGCAGAAAACGTATTTCCAAAATATAAGATGCAGCATTTCGAACAGGCGGACACAGATCTCGAACACAAGGAAAAAAAATAAACGCTATTAATAAAATCATAATATAGATTTCATCCTTGTCAACCGAAATATTATTGTTCATAAAAATTTCATCCTAATCAACCGAAATATTATTGTTCATATACATACAATGGTATGAAAATAAAGTATATTGCAGCGTAAGACTACATATTCAACATCACTCTTGCTCATGCTGTTGTGAAAGTGAAGCGGAGGCGCATGTCATACACACAGACTGTAATACTGATAAAATTAGTACAGTTTCACAAGCGAGTAATCAGAATAACTGTTTATATATTATTCATACAGCCATTATGTCATCACGATTATCATTAACCTTCGCGTTATAATGAATGCAGTTTGCGCGCCTTTACGACAATGGTTATTTCCACAGAGGAAGAATCCACTGTGAAACTCGTCTGTGGAATTTCCGTTGTTATCATCGTTATTATTACGATGGTGACAACGGCCATACTATTACTGATATGTTTAATATCATTATCGTTACTTTTTTTGGTTTATATTGATGTGAAAATCATCTTATCAACACCATTATCATTACCAATAGTGGTATTATCATTATCATCGTCATTATCATTATCAGTATCAATATCGTTATCGTTATCAGTATCATTATCATCATCACCAGCATTATCATCATCGTCATCATCATCATCGTCATCGTCATCATCATAATCATCATCATCATCATCACCAACACTATCAAAATCCATGCACCAGACACATCCCCCAACATCACCATCAACATGAAGATTAACTTAAACCCCCCCCATCACCCCCTATCACCCCCCCCCCCCTTTCACAACCCTCTCAACACCCATCCGAAAATGTAAACAAACCGCCCCCTACCCACCCCACCCCCAACCCAACCCCAAGGAACGGAAAACTCCCATCACACAAGGGATTTAATTCACGTTATTACGGCCCGTCTGGAAGGTCTGGGAGCCGAGGGAAGAGCGTCCTACTTTCACTCTCTGACAAAACCGCTAGGGTGAGCGTTATGTAGCAGGGAGTCCAAACCGTCCCGACCACGATGTTGAAAGCTTCATGTGACGGGGGTCGAGAGGTGTTCGAATCAGTATGCACTACGTGGGTTGTTTTGGTGTGTGTGTAAGGGTTTGTGGGTGGGTTGTTCTGTGTGTGGAAGGGTGGGGGTTGCGGGTATGGGTGGAGGAGAGAAGGTAGGGGGTAGGAGGTAAGTGTGGGTGAGTGTGAGTATAAGTGTGACTTTGAGTGCGAGTGTGAGTATACGAGCGTGAGTGTATGTGTGAGTGAATGTGAATGTATATATATATATATATATATATATATATATATATATATATATATATATATATATATCACATATATTTTTATATATAACATATATTTGTGTGTGTGTGTATTTGCG
>NC_091552.1:5220980-5223480 GCF_042767895.1 Penaeus vannamei
TCGCCCCTGCCGCTGCGGCACCCTAGACCATGCCCGGTTATTTTCGACGCCGCTTCTCCTCCTCCTCCTCCTCCTTCCTCTCACTCTCCCTCCCTCCCCCTTCTCCTCCTTCCTCTCACTCTTCCCTTCCCCTCACTCTCCCTCCTTCTCCTTCCTTTCACTCTCCCTTTCCCTTACTCTTTCTTCCCTCACTCTCCCTCCCTTCCCATCCTCCTCCTTCCCCTCACTCTCCCTTCCCCTTACTCTTCCTTCCCACCACTCTTTCCCCCTCATCGCTCTCCCTCCCTCCCCCTCCTCCTCCCTCTCCCTTCCCTTCACTTTTCCTCCCTCCCCTTTCTCCTCCTTTCTTTCGCTTTTCCTTCCCCTCACTCTCCCTTCCCTCTTCCTCCTCTTTTTCAACCTCTTCTCCTCCTCCTCCCCCTCCTCCCTCCCCTCACTCTCCCTTCCCTCCTCCTCCTCCCTCCCCCTCTCCCTTCCCATCCTCCTTCCCCCTCTCCATTCCCCTCACTCTCCCTCCCTCCCTCCTCCTCCTCCTCCTCTCCCCCTCTCCCTTCCCCTCCTCCTCTCCCTCCCCCTCTCCTTTCCCCTCACTCTCCCTTCCCCTCACACTCCCTCCTCCTCCTCCTCTCCCTTCCCCTCATCCATCGCGGTCGTCTCCTCGCACCTGTCTGGCCCGAACTACTAGCACAATCCTCGATCTTCCTTTGGCTCGCTTGATGCCCTTCTAATCACGAATCAGCTGACTGCAATGGATCTAATCGTTCCTAATCTTCGTCTGACATTTGCGTGTCCGGATGAGTAATAGTATAGTAGGGATGAATGTGTATTAGAGAATGAGTGTGTAATTGTGTGTGTAAGGGCTTATCTATGCGCGTGCTTGTGTTTGTTTGTGGGGGGATGTAAATGTGTTCGAGGTGTGTGTGTGTGTTGTGTGTGTGTGTGTGTGTGTGTGTGTGTGTGTGTGTGTGTGTGTGTGTGTGTGTGTGTGTGTGTGTGTGTGTGTGTGTGTGTGTGTGTGTGTGTGTGATTGTAGGCGTAAGTATAAGTGCGAGTGTGAATATCAGTGCAAGTGTAAATGTTGGTGTAAGTGGAAATGCGAAAGTGTTTGTGAATGTGACTGAGTGTCGACATATGTTCGCGTGAGCATGAGAGAGAAACTTATAATTGGATAATGAAAATAAGAAGCAGCTCTAAATAGCAGTCGAAGTTACCTCCAAATCGCACTTATCACTCAAAAGAACCTTGCGTCATAGCCATCAAAGGCGAAAAGTGGGGAAAAAACCAGCACACAAAGAGCCTTCGGGGAAACCGACACGGTGTATGACGTCATAGTGATGCAACGTGACGTCATACCGAGGGGAAGTAGTGGTGTGACGGCGGGGAGGGAGAGGAGGGGGAGAGGAGAGGGCCAAACGCGCCACTTCATCCAGGCTAGCAGTGACCCCTCCACATCAACTCTTTCACATCAAGTTCTCCACAGTGACGGCTCCACATTGACCTCTATACAGCGACGCTTCCACATGACCCCTCTACAGCGACGCCTAAAAATTGACCCCGCTACAGCGACGCCTCCACATTGACCCCTCTACAGCGACCTCTCTGCCTTCCAGGTGTTCTTGCCGTGAATTCATCCCCACTCCATGATGGCGAAACTGAAGCTCGAAAAGTTTTTTTTTCTTGCTCTCTCCACTCGACACGCCGTTACGTCAGTCGGGTAATTTCCGCTCCGCCGCGATGCATTCACATCTCTCATACGCTTCTCTCACTAACTATCCCTCTCCTAAACCTATCCCTCGTGAAATGACAACCCAGACAAAATCTCCCAAGGCTCTATAAAGTGCTCTAGGGCATCGAGGAAGATGAGAAAAAGAGGCTTACATTATCTCTCTTTTCACGAGTGGCGTGCAGTGTATTCACCGCCTCCTGTTGATAATGACTGGGGGAAAATTCCACGCGTTTGTACACATGATGGCATCAACACAGCCAGCCTGCACTGTGGGTCCCCTGCCAGTGCCTGCGGTGGCTTGGTCATTCTTCAAACTTGGTTAACGCCAAAGCTTATCAACAGTTTTCAGCAAGGTCTATATACATACTTATTTAGGTTTTAAGTGTTCCCCTAAGACCTGGTGGTTAAAGCTTATCAACTTTTCAGTTTCCAGCTAGGTATATATAAGTACTTATTTAGGTTTTAAGTGTTCTCCTAAGACCTGGTAGTTAGTCAAGCAAGAATTTTCTATACCCTATATTTCATGAATGTATAATCGGAACACATTCTTAGCGTATTTATAACCTGTATCTAGAACAATAACAGTAATTGCTATTTTTATCATAGATGTGCCGGAGTAATTGGGAGCAAGGGACATATAAAGAAACTGTTATGCACGATATGAGATAAGAATATTTACGAGAGTACTATGAACAATTATGTTTCGTGATAAAAGTTCCAAAAGACCGATGGGATGATGATAAGAGAAGGACATAGTGGATAAAGAAAGGGAAG
>NC_091552.1:5225980-5238480 GCF_042767895.1 Penaeus vannamei
AGGGGGTGAGACGACAAGGCCTCTCGAGACAAGAATATGCACTAATGATTGCTGGAACCTTCAGCAGGACAGAGTCGTTGAAAGCACAAGTCGCTTGAGGCACTCTGGAAGTGGAGCTAAAGATGAGAGAGAGGAGGAGGGAGAGGAGGGAGAGGAGGAGGAGGTGGAGGAGGAGGGAAACGAGGAGGTGGGAGAGGAGGAGGAGGGAAACGAGGAGGTGGAAGGGGAGGAGGAAGGGGAGGAGGAGGTGGAGGTGGAAGGGGAGGAGGAGGGAGAGGTGGAGGGAGAGGAGGAGGGAGAGGAGGAGGGAGAGGGAGGTGGGAGAGGTGGAAGGGGATGAGGAGAGGAGGGAAACGAGGAGGAAGGGGAGGAGGAGGGAGAGGAGGAGGAGGGAGAGAAGGGGGTGGAGGTGGAAGGGGAGGAGGAGGAGGGAGAGGTGGAGGAGGGAGAGGAGGGAGAGGAGAGGAGGAGGGAGGAGGAGGGAGAGGAGGAGGAGGGAGGCGGTGGAGGGAGAGGAGGAGGGAGAGGAGGGAGAGGAGGAGGAGGTGGAGGAGGAGGGAAAAGAGGAGGTGGGAGAGGAGGAGGAGGAGGGAGAGATGGAAGGGGAGGAGGAGGGAAACGAGGAGGTGGAGGGAGAGGAGGGAGAGGGAGGGAGAGGAGGAGGAGGAGGTGGTGGGAGAGGTGGAGGAGGTGAAAGGGGAGGAGAAGGGAACGAGAGGTGGAGGTGGAGGGAAGGGAGGAGGTGGAGGAGGAGGGAAAGGAGGAGGAGGGAGGAGGAGGAGGGAAGGGGAGGAGGTGTTGGAGGTGGAGGGGGAGGAGGAGGTTTAGAAAGGAAGTTTAGAAAATAACAGAAAACTAATATCGTTGGAGAAATGACACAGGAACGAGCGAGGGAGAAAAAAAACTCTTGTACTTGGGAGAGCTTGAGGGCGAACTACCTCTCTCTCTCTCTCTCTCCCTCTCTCTCTCTCTCTCTCTCTCTCTCTCTCTCTCTCTCTCTCTCTCTCTCTCTCTTTCCCTACCTCTCTCTCTCACGCACTTTCTCTTCCTCTATCCCTCCCTTCCCTTTCTGTCTCTGTCTCTCCCTCCCTCTCTCTCTCTCTCTCACACTCTCCCCTTCCTCTCTCTCACTCACTCTCTCTTCCTCTCTCCCTCCCCTCCCTTTCTCTCTCTCTCTCTCTCTCCCTTGTATATTTCCAGTCACCCTCACCCTCTCCTTCTCTTTCCTTTGACCAATAATCCCACTGATCGGTCATTAGCACTCATGCCCCCCTCCCCTTGCCCCCTTTCCCCTTACCCCCCTCTTTACTCTTTCCTTTCATGGGTTTATTATTTACTAAAGTTTGGCGGTCTTCCACCCCCTCCTCCTCCCGTCCTTTCTCACCTTCCTTCACATACGTATAATTTCCTTCGTTCGTTCTTATCTTTTATTTTCTTCTACCTCTCGTCTTCCGTTGTTTTTTTCATGATTGTTTTTGTTGCTGTTGGATTATTCTTGGCTTTTATCTTCAGTCTCAAACGTTTCGTCTTCGCTAAGCCTCTCCTTTGTGTTCTTTTAAGTGAAATATTGTTTTCTGTTTTTTTTTTTTTTCCTTCATCCTTCTCCCCTCTCTTTCCTTGGGTTCTTTTTCCCCTCATTCCTTGCGTCACCTCCCCCTTCGCCCTTTCTCTATCAGCCTCCTTTGTCACATTCCTCATCCATCCCATCCCTTTACTCCTTTTCTATTTCTTCTATACCCTTATCCCTCTCCATCTGCTTCCTTCCTTCCCTCTCGCCTTCTTTTACTCTCTCCTTCCTTCCCTCCTTCCTCTCGCCTTTTTTTTTTTTTTTTACCCCTCTCCCTCACCCTCTTCTTCTCCAACCTCCCTTTCCCCTTTCCTTTTCCCTTTCCCATTCTCCCTCCCTCCCTCCTCCCCCATCTCCCTCACCCTATTCTTCTCCCACCTCCCTTTCCCCCTTCCCATTCTCCCTCCTCCCTCCCTCACCCTATTCTTCTCCCTCCTTTCCCCTCTCCTTCTCCCTCCTCCCTCCCCCTCCACCCCTACATCTCCCTCACCCTATTCTTCTCCCACCTCCCCTTCCCCCTCTCCTTTTCCCCTTCCCATTCTCCCTCCTCCCTCCCTCACCCTATTCTTATCCCTCCTTTCCCTCTCCTTCTCCCTCCTCCTTTCCCCCTTCCCATTCTCCCTCTTCCTTTCCCCCTTCCCATTCTCCCTCCCTCCTTTCCCCCTTCCCATTCTCCCTCCTCCTCCCTTCATCCACCCCCCCCACCCTATCTTCCTCCTCCTTTCCCCTTCCCATTCTCCCTCCTCCCTTCATCCACCCCCCCATTCTCCCTCCTCCTTCTCCCCCTTCCCATTCTCCCTCCTCCCTTCCTCCTGCCCCCCCATTCTCCCTCCTCCCTTCCTCCACCTTCCCATTCTCCCTCCTCCTTCCTCCACCCCCCCCCCCTATCTTCCTCCCCCCCCACCCCCCCTATCTTCCTCCCCAACCGTCACCCTTAACGATGCGTATCTCGTCCCCATTATTTCCTCAGCTAACGAAAAGCCGGAAGCGAGGCTAGGGTTGTTTACCTTTGCATATTGATAAGAGTCTCGCTTGCCCAACTTACCCACCAGGAATGGGGTGGGGGGTGGGGGGTGGGGTGGGGGGTAATATTTCACGTTATATAAAACCCTCCAAAATTTTCCCTGAAAAAAGGAGGGGGGGGGGTTGGTAAGCTCTCCAAATTTTCCCTGAATAAGGAGGGGGGTTTTGGGGTGGGGGAGGGGGTGGGGAGGGGAATGCGTCATTGATTTAGGTAAAATGGCGTGGGGAATAGGGATGCATATCGGGGATTCGATTAGGAGGGGGGGAAAAGGGAAGGATTTTAGGAGATATATCGGTTATTGGGTCTTGGGAGGTAGATGGTCGGGTATGTTATGGTCGTTAAATGACTAGCAGTAGTTGTGGAAATGATGATGCTATTCGCTCGTTGCGTAATCCTAATGAATGTTATTTTTTCTGTCTCTTGTCTGTCTGGGTGTCTGCTCTCTCTCTCTCTTATGCATTCATTTATTCATTCACTCTCTCACTAACAGATACAAACACACACACACAAACACAGACAATCTCTCTCCCTCTCTCTCTACCTCCCTCCCTTCCTCTCGCTCTCTCTCTCTCTCTCTCTCTCTCTCTCTCTCTCTCTCTCTCTCTCTCTCTCTCTCTCTCTCCCTCTCTCTCTCTCTCTCTCTATCTCTCTCTCTCTCTCTCTCTGTTTCTATCCTCTCTCTCTGCATCTCTCTCCTCTCTCTCTCTCTCTCTCTCTCTCTCTCTCTCTCTCTCTCTCTCTCTCTCTCTCTCTCTCTGTCTCTCCCTCTCTCTCTCTCTCTATCTATTTATTATCTATCTCTCTATCTACCTCTCCTATTGCCTCTCCCTCCCGCCCTCCCTCTCTCTCTTTCCCTTCCCCCCTCTCTCCCTCCTCCCTCCCCCTCTCACTCCCTCCCTTCCTGAAATGAAACTCCTCCCCAATGCTCATTACATTATCCAAACAAAATATAAAACCCGACACGAGCCTCAGTAACCAGCTTCACTTTGGACAAGAACCGTAAAAGGACGTCGGCCAATTCTCTCCCAATGTCATCTTCAGAAACGGAACAGGTTTTCTTTCTATTTAAAAAAAAAAAAGGAAAATCCTCTTATACGTCCATTTGCTTATTCCGTATGTCCTTTCCTTTTCTTCGGTTTTGTATATAGTTATCGAGAGTGTTATGGTGATTGGATCTTAACGTATGGCTGTTTGTCGTTGTGATTGTTTTTAATTTTTTTGGTCTTTTTTATTTTCTCTTATTTTTCTTTCTTTTTCCTTTCTCGTTTTTTCTCTTTTTCTTTTCTTTTCTTAGCCTTGTTCCCCATTCCCGCCAGCGATGTTCTTCCAAGGACCGGTGAAGAACGACTCATACATAACTCTTTTTTATTTTTTTTTATCTCTTATTTTTCCTTTTTTTTCGTTTTTTCTCTTTTTCTTTTCTTTTTTTAGCCTTGTTCCCCATTCCCGCCAGCGATGTTCTTCCAAGGACCGGTGAAGAACGACTCATACATAACTCATACACAACCTGAGTCATGTTCCTCTTTGTATGCAAATAACCCCCCCCCCCCCGAGAGAGATATTCAATAAATCAATGATTTATACAGATAACGAGAGAAGTCCGAGTGTGGCCTGGCTGATCCTCGACAGGTCAGGCGAGGTCAGCGCTTTATAGATGCATGACCCGTCGGCGATCTGCACACGCGGGGCTGACCACTGGGCGGGACCGGGTGCTCGTGGTGCGGGGTGTACACCGCTCACGCACGCAGAGGTACACACGTGAACGCACAGGCAAAGACACGTGGATATGTAGACACGGATAAAGGGACAGATAACTAGGGAATACATACACACACACACACAAGATACACATGTGAACACACAGGCAAAGGCACGTGGATATGTAGACACGAACAAAGGCATAGATACAGGCGAATACACACACACACACACACACACACACACACACACACACACACACACACACACACACACACACACACACACATATATATATATATATATATATATATATATATATATATATATATATATATATATATATATATATATATAAAGCAAAGACAAATGGATATGTAGACACGACCAAAGGCATAGATACAGACGAATAGATATACACACACATACATATACACAAACTCACCCACCCACACACACACACGCACACGCAGTTCCCTCTACGATATGTGCGATGACATGATATAACAAATCTATGAAGAGATCTGTCACGGGAGATCAATACGGCCGCGCGGTAGTCTGCCGTGATCGGTACAGCCCTTCGTGAGCCGGCGAGACACCGACCCGACCGCGAAACGAAACACGAAACGAAACATGAAACGAAACACGAAAGGGAAATAAATACGAAACGAAACACGAAAGGGAAATAAATACGAAACGAAACACGAACCGAAACATGGAACGAAACACGAAAGGGAAATAAATACGAAACGAAACACGAAAGGGAAATAAATACGAAACGAAACACGAAAGGGAAATAAATACGAAACGAAACACGAAACGAAACATGAAACGAAACACGAAAGGGAAATAAATACGAAACGAAACACGAAACGAATCCGAAGCGAAACATGAAACAAAACACGGAACGAACCAAACACGAAGCGGAACACGAAACGAAACGTGAAACGAAACACGAAAGGGAGAAAATAAATACGAGACGAAACACGAAACGAAACGTGAAACGAAACACGAAAGGGAGAAAATAAATACGAGACGAAACACGAAACGAAACGTGAAACGAAACACGAAAGGGAGAAAATAAATACGAGACGAAACACGAAACGAAACACGAAAGGGAAATAAATACGAAACGAAACATGAAACGAATCCGAAGTGAATCAAACGCGAAACGAAACACGAAACAAATCAAACGAGAAACGAAACACGAAACGAACCAAACACGAAGCGGAACACGAAACGAAACATGAAACGAAACACGAAGCGAATCAAACACGAAACGAAACACGAAACGAATCAAACACGAAACGAAACACGAAGCGAATCAAACACGAAACGAATCAAACACGAAACGAAACACGAAGCGAATCAAACACGAAACGAATCAAACACGAAACGAAACACGAAGCGAATCAAACACGAAACGAAACACGAAGCGAATCAAACACGAAACGAAACACGAAGCGAATCAAACACGAAACGAAACACGAAACGAATCAAACACGAAACGAAACACGAAACGAAACACGAAACGAATCAAACACGACATGAAACACGAAGCAAACGTGTCACTCATAGGAAACGGGATCGTTGGGTATCGTACAATTTCACGATGTACATGTTCTATGGTTCTAAAAGGGATGAATGAAAAGGAAAAAGAGAGAGCTAAAAAAAAGGACGAATGGGGGGGGGGGGGGTTCAGTAGCTTCAGTGTCAGCGGTGAAACGAAACGGGGAGTTCGTGAGAAGGATTCGAAACAGATTCGTCGTTTTGCTCGTTGGAACCACACGCAAGTTTTCCAATATCCGTTCTTGGCTCTGATCCCATTCTTTCTCTCTCTCTCTCTCTCTCTCTCTCTGTTTCTATGTCTGTCTTTCTCTCTCTCTTTCTCTTTATCTACTCTGATCCCATTCTTTCTCTCTCTCTCTCTCTCTCTCTCTCTCTCTCTCTCTCTCTCTCTCTCTCTCTCTATGTCCTGTCTGTCTCTCTTTCTCTTTCCTCTCCTTTCTTTCTTTCTCTCTCTCTCTTTCTCCCCTCTCTCTTTCTCTCTCTCTCTCTACCTATCAATCTACCTCTCTCTCTCTTTGCCATCTACCCCCCCTTTCTTTCTCTCTCTCTCTCTCTCTCTCTCTCTCTCTCTCTTCCCCCTCTCTCTTTCTCTCTCTCTCTCTCTCTCTCTCTCTGTCTCTCTCTCTCTCTCTCTACCTATCAATCTACCTCTCTCTCTTTCTCTCTCCTCTTATCTCCTCTCTCCTCTTATCACCGTCCCTCCCCCTCCCCCTCTCTCCCATCCCTCTTCCCCCTCATACCTCTTCTAATACCATGTATTTTTGAAACCTTTCTTCTCTATTTTCCACCTTCCCTGCCTTCCATAATATAACATTAATATGCCCTTTTCATGATCAAAAAACCCACTTTCAACTGCCATGCCCACACACCAACTTTTTTTTTTATTTTTATTTTTTATCCATATATATTTTTTTCCTCCCCTCTCTCTCCCATCTGCTCTACGCTCGCCCTTCGCTAACTGGAGTTTAATACGAAATTCGGTAATAAACGTATTTTTTCCCCCCTTGTTCTGAGTCCCTTGTGCATATATTTTGTGGTGTCTCGTGCGATTCGCTTGTGCTAATATGTTTTTTTTTGGGTGGAACTAAAACAAATAATACAAAAAAGGAAATGAAAAGGGGGGGAAATATTATGTTACCCCCCTAAAAAAAACATAAAAATAAATAAATACATACGTACGAAGTAAAAATAAATAAATGCATAAATAAATGAAAATCAATACAAAAACAAACGAAAAAATAAATACAAAAAACAAACGAAAAAATAAATACAAAAAACAAACTAAGAAAAAATAAATACAAAAAACAAACTAAGAAAAAATAAATACAAAAAACAAACTAAGAAAAAATAAATCCAAAAAACAAACTAAGAAAAAATAAATCCAAAAAACAAACTAAGAAAAAAAAAACGAAAATAAACACAAAAAAATAAAATAAAATACAGCCCGTGTTCCCCAAACATATATATTTTCTTGTTCGATGGCGCCGCGAGTAGGGCTTCGGGTGCAAGTTGTTCCAGGGCAGGAAACCTCGAGTAAAAGATGTCTTAGAAGACGTTAGAGTAACTGTATTTTGTCCCCTATCCCTGCTCCCATTTCTTCATTTTTCTTATATATATCTTCGTCTGTTTTTTTTTCTTTATTTTTCTTACATTTATCTTCGTCTGTTTTCTGTTTTTTTTTTTGTCTTTTATTGGTCTATTTAGAAGACATTTGAGTAACTATTTTTCTTCGTCTGTTATTTTTTTCTTTTCTTTGGTTTATTTTTTTCATTCCCACTGCTTCTATTTCTTCATTTTTCTCATATATATCTGTCCCCTATCCCTGCTCCCATTTCTTCATTTTCTTATATATATATATCTTCGTCTGTTTTTTTTTTCTTTATTTTTCTTATATATATCTTCGTCTGTTATTTTTTCTTCATTTTCTTATATATATCTTCGCCTGTTATTTTTTTCTTTTCTTTGGTTTATTTTTTTCATTCCCACTGCTTCTATTTCTTCATTTTTCTCATATATATCTTCGTCTGTTATTTTCTTTTCTTCAGTCTATCTAGAAGACGTTAGAGTAACTGTATTTTGTCCCCTATCCCTGCTCCCATTTCTTCATTTTTCTTATATATATCTTCGTCTGTTTTTTTTCTTTATTTTTCTTATATATATATTCGTCTGTTTTTTTTTCTTGGTCTATTTAGAAGACATTTGAGTAACAATTTTTCTTCGTCTGTTTTTTTTTCTTTTCTTTGGTTTATTTTTTTCATTCCCACTGCTTCCATTTCTTCATTTTTCTCATATATAATCTTCGTCTGTTATTTTCTTTACTTTAGTCTATTTAGAAGACGTTAGAGTAACTGTATTTTGTCCCCTATCCCTGCTCCCATTTCTTCATTTTCTTATGTATATATATCTTCGTCTGTTTTTTTTCTTTATTTTTCTTATATATATCTTCGTCTGTTTTTTTCTCTTTTCTTGGTCTATTTAAAAGACGTTAGAGTAACTGTATTTTGTCCCCTATCCCTGCTCCCATTTCTTCATTTTTCTTATATATATCTTCGTCTGTTTTTTTTTTTCTTTTCTTGGTCTATTTAGAAGACATTTGAGTAACTATTTTTCTTCGTCTGTTTTTTTTTTCTTTTCTTTGGTTTATTTTTTCATTCCCACTGCTTCCATTTCTTCATTTTTCTCATATATAATCTTCGTCTGTTATTTTCTTTTCTTTAGTCTATCTAGAAGACGTTAGAGTAACTGTATTTTGTCCCCTATCCCTGCTCCCATTTCTTCATTTTCTTATGTATATATATCTTCGTCTGTTTTTTTTCTTTATTTTTCTTATATATATCTTCGTCTGTTTTTTTCTCTTTTCTTGGTCTATTTAGAAGACGTTAGAGTAACTGTATTTTGTCCCCTATCCCTGCTCCCATTTCTTCATTTTTCTTATATATATCTTCGTCTGTTTTTTTTTTCTTTTCTTGGTCTATTTAGAAGACATTTGAGTAACTATTTTTCTTCGTCTGTTTTTTTTTTCTTTTCTTTGGTTTATTTTTTCATTCCCACTGCTTCCATTTCTTCATTTTTCTCATATATAATCTTCGTCTGTTATTTTCTTTTCTTTAGTCTATCTAGAAGACGTTAGAGTAACTGTATTTTGTCCCCTATCCCTGCTCCCATTTCTTCATTTTTCTTATATATATCTCCGTCTGTTTTTTTTTTTCTTATACATATCTGCGTCTATTTTTTTTTCTTTATTTCTCTTATATATATCTTCGTCTGTTATTTTCTTTTCTTTAGTCTATCTAGAAGACGTTAGAGTAACTGTATTTTGTCCCCTATCCCTGCTCCCATTTCTTCATTTTTCTTATATATATCTTCGTCTGTTTTTTTTCTCTTTTCTTGGTCTATTTAGAAGACATTAGAGTAACTATTTTTCTTTTTTTCTTTAGTTTATTTTTTCATTCCCACTGCTTCCATTTCTTCACTTGTCTTCTAAATATCTTCGTCTGTTTTTTTTCTTTTCTTTAGTTTATCTTTTTGTCTTCGATTCTTTCATTTCAAAATTTCCATTTCTTAATAATTATCCTGTTCTTCTTTAACTCTCTGGCTATCTGCTTTACCTTGTCTCCCGCCATTCGCTGTGTCATTTTTGTTCTTATTGCTGCTTTTTTCCTATAACTTCCTTTTCTCTTCCTAACTTCCTTTTCTCTTCCTAACATCCTCCTCTTTTCCTAACTTCCTTTTCTCTTCCTAACTTCCTCCTCAATCCCTATCTTTCTCCTCTCTTTCTAACTTCCTCCTCTCTTCCTAACTTCCTCCTCAATCCCCATCTTCCTCCTTTCTTCCTAACTTCCTTTTCTCTTCCTAACTTCCTCCTCAATCCCTATCTTCCTAACTTCCTTTTCTCTTCCTAACTTCCTCCTCAATCCCTATCTTCCTAACTTCCTTTTCTCTTCCTAACTTCCTTTTCTCTTCCTAACTTCCTTTTCTCTTCCTAACTTCCTTTTCTCTTCCTAACTTCCTTTTCTCTTCCTAACTTCCTTTTCTCTTCCTAACTTCTTCCTTTCTTCCTATCTTCCTCCTTTCTTTTCTCTTCCTAACTTTCTCCTCAATCCCTATCTTCCTCCTCAATCCCTATCTTCCTAACTTCCTTTTTTTCTTCCTAACTTCCTCCTCAATCCCTATCTTCCTATAACTTCCTTTTCTCTTCCTAACTTTCTCCTCAATCCCTATCTTCCTAACTTCCTTTTCTCTTCCTAACTTCCTCCTCAATCCCTATCCTCCTAACTTACTCCTCAATCCCTATCTTCCTAACTTCCTCCTCAATCCCTATCTTCCTATAACTTCCTTTTCTCTTCCTAACTTTCTCCTCAATCCCTATCTTCCTAACTTCCTTTTCTCTTCCTAACTTCCTCTGACCCAATCTCTCTCCATTTTCCTCCCCACGACCTTGCGATACTGACCTCTTGGGTTTCCCTCGTCTCTCCTCACCCGTCGTTATCTCCCCCTCTCCTTCCTCCCTCGCTTCTATCCTCTGCTATGTCTCCCCTTCGTTTGAGGGAGGGAGGGAGGGAGGGAGGGAGGGAGGGAGGGAGGGAGGGAGGGAGGGAGGGAGGGAGGGAGGGAGGGAGGGAGGAGGGGTGGGAGGAGGGGGAGGGGGAGGGGGAGAGGGAGAAGAAGGAGAGAGAGAGAGAAAGAGAAATAGAAATAGAAATAGAAATAGAAAAGAAAGAGAGAGAGAGAGAGAGAGAGAGAGAGAGAAAGAGAAAGAGAAAGAAAAAGAGAGAGAGAGAGAGAGAGAGACAGAGAGAGACCCTTTTAAGCCCCCTCAAGCACTCCCCCCTTCACCCTGTCTCCAATTTTCCGTTCCCCTCACTCTCTGATACATTTTCCCCTCTTTCCATCACCGTTATCTCCTCCTCCTTCCCCCATTCCCCTCTTCCAAACGCATACTTTCCACCTTTCCTCTCCCTCTCCTTCTCCCACTCGCCCCTCCTCTCCCCTGCTTCCCCATCTCATTCACCCCCTTTTAAATAATCTCCTTAATTGTCGTCTATGAATACTCAGCCTCCTTGAGGTTTCCCCCTCCCCTCTTCCTCCTCTCCTCCTCCTCCTGCGCTTCCTACTCCTCCCTCTTCCCCTCCTCCTCTTCCTCCTCCTCACCTTTCCCCTCGCCCTCCCTCTCCTCCTCTTCCTCCTCCTCACCTTTCCCCTCGCCCTCCCTCTCCTCCTCTTCCTCCTCCTCACCTTTCCCCTCGCCCTCCCTCTCCTCCTCTTCCTCCTCCTCACCTTTCCCCTCGCCCTCCCTCTCCTCCTCTTCCTCACCCTTCCCCTCTCCTCCTCCTTCCGAGATCTCACTTATGACTCCTTAGCTGTTACGTGAGTTAAGGAGGGGAAGGAAAGGAAGGGATAAGTTTTATTCCTTTTTTTCTTCTTCTTCTTTTAACCCGAACTCAAACTCTCGAATAAAAATTGTTTTCAGTTGGATTTGCAAGCAAGATTTATTGTTATTATTATTATTATTGTTATTATTATTATTATTGTTATTATTATCATCGTCATCACCATCATCATCATCATCATCATCATCATCATCATCATCACCATCATCATCATCATCATCATCATCACCACTACCAACAATATCATCATCATTATTATCATATTATTTCTATCATTATTGTTATTACTATTTTCTTTACTCTTTGTTTTCAATAATATATTGGTATTTTTTATGGAAAGAGAAGAGGTCGTAGCACAAAGCCTTATCTAATCTGAAGCTGCATGGGGGGGGGGGTGGAGATGGAGGTAGCGGTGGAGGTGGTGGTTTAGGAGGTGGAGGTAGAGGTGGTGAAGGTGGAGGTGGAGGTGGAGGAAGAAGAAGAGGAGGAGGAGGAGGAGGTGGAGGTGGAGGTGGAGAGGAGGTGGAGGTAGAGGTGGTGGTGGTGGTGGTGGAGGTGGAGGTGGAGGTGGAGGTGGTGGTGGTGGTGGTGGTGGTGGTGGAGGTGGGAGGTGAAGGTGGTGGGAGGTGGAGGTGGAGGTGGAGATGGAGGTAGAGGTGGAGGTGGTGGTTTAGGAGGTGGAGGTAGAGGTGGTGGTGGTGGAGGTGGAGGTGGATGTAGAGGTGGAGATGGAGGAGGCAGAGGTGGTGGAGGTAGAGGAGAGGTGGAAGAGGTGGAGGTGAAGGAGGTAGAAGTGGAGGTGGTTTTGGTGGTGGTGGTGGTGGTGGTGGTGGTGGCGGAGGTGGAGGTGGAGGTGGAGGTGGAGGTGGAGGTGGAGGTAGAGGTGGTGGTGGTGGTTTTGGTGGTGAGAGGTGGTGGTGGTGGTGGTGGCGGAGGTGGAGGTGGAGGTGGAGGTGGAGGAGGGAGGTGGAGGTGGAGGTGGAGGTGGAGGTGAGGTGGATGTGGAGGTGGAGGTGGAGGTGGAGGTGGAGGTGGAGGTGGAGGTGGTGGTGGTGGTGGTGGTGGTGTGGTGGAGGAGGTGGAGGTGGAGGTGGAGGTGTAGGTGGAGGTGGAGGAGGTAGAGGTGGTGGAGAAAGAAGAAGAAGAGGACGAGGATAAAAAGCAAAAAGAAAAAGAAAAAAACGAGAATAAGAAATCAAAGACAGAAGAAATTAAACACAAAAACATCCAAAAGACCAGGAACAGAAGAAAC
>NC_091552.1:5240980-5253480 GCF_042767895.1 Penaeus vannamei
GATGAGGAAACGGAGGAGAAAAAGTGAACAGAGTAGGGTGATGAAGAGAAAAGGAGAGAAATGAGAGCACACTCAGCTGATAAAAACATGAAAATAAAACCGAACGCACAAGACCTACAAGAACGACTCCCCAGCGGTAAGCGAATGCGAAAAACACCCGGGGGACAAGTCTACCTTCACCCCCCCTCCCCCCTCCCGCCCGTCGTGGTCCCACAACCTACGGGGATTTCATTAAGAGTAACCGAACGCCTTTAGGCCTACGCTGGCGAGCTGCCGAGGTGAAAGTACATCCCAGTCTCCTCGGACTCGTACTCTTAAATAATAGAGGAGTCGAAGCCACGCTTGCTACGGCCGCCGCTCGCCGCCGCGGAAACTCCCCACTCCGCTGTTCCTCTCCCCCTTCCTTCCCCCCTCCTCTTTCTACTCCCCTCGTCCTCCCTACCCCCCCCCCTACCCCCCACGGACTCCCAAAATACCCTCACTACACTCATGTTTGTCACGTGGAGAGGAGAAATGCCGCTTGCGACAAGGAATCCACGGAGAACCTTTAGGCCTACGTGCCACAAAGAGAGGCTTAGGCTGGGCTTCCAAATGGATGTTCTCTCTGTGTGATTTTTTTTATCGGAGAGAAAGAGGGAAGGGGGAAAGGGAGGGATATGGAAGGGGGAAGGGAGGGAGGATGAAGAAAGGAGAGGAAGCGTGATGGAGGGAGGAAAGGGAAGTGGAAAGAGGGAAGGAAAGAGTGGAGGATGAGAGAGAGAGAGAGAGAGAGAGAGAGAGAGAGAGAGAGAGAGAGAGAGAGAGAGAGAGAGAGAGAGAGAGAGAGAGAGAAAGACAGAGACAGAGACAGAGACAGAGACAGAGACAGAGATAGAGAGAGAGAGAGACAGAGAGAAAATGGTCCACAGACTTACTTTCCTACGAGAATCACCTTATCGATCATAATATTCGACTCTGCTGCGGGGCTAAATCTATAAATACAAATTCCTGCCTTTCTCTCCTCCTCGCCTTCTGTACAGGAAAACACGTACCTTAGTCCATACTTCCTCAAATTACTCGTTAGCAATAATGGTTAACCTATTTCCTTGAGATGTACTGTAAACTGGCCTACATCGACAACTACTGATGTTTATATGTTCATTTTAGTTTCATTTTGTTAATTCTAGTTTTATTTTGTTAATTTCAGTTTCATTTTGTTCATTTTAGTTTCATTTTGTTCATTTTAGTTTAGTATTAGTAGCGACTTCGATATCAATATACTTCGGTGTAAGGGTATGTGGATAAATACACATTTAATTCAAGTGCCTACTTATACTCATTTAACCGGTCATTCGTTCAACAGAAAACAAGAACGTTCATGATATTACTTATTCCTCGCCACCTGACGGTCCAAGCAAGCATTCTTTCTCTCTATCGAAATTAATTTGGCTGAATTAACAAATTCCTAACAAGCACCTTTTCTCGTCATGGAATTGGCTGACCTGACTTATCCCTAATTGTCACCCTTTTACGCGTTATGAAATTAGCTGACCTCATTCCCCGACTTGAAATTGGCTGACCTAACTCATTCCCTGACATGAAATTGGCTGACCTAATTTATCCCTAACTGGCACCCTTTCCACGTTATGAAATTAGCTGACCTCATTCTCCGACATAAAATTGGCTGACCTAACCCATTCCCCGACACGAAATTGGCTGACCTAACTCTTTCTCTGACACGAAATTGGCTGACCTAACTCTTTCTCTGACACGAAATTGGCTGACCTAACTCTTTCTCTGACATGAAATTGGCTGACCTAACCCATTCCTCCTAACGCCACCCTGTTACATTACTTGCAGAATTGTGTACACACACAATTTCTGAGACAGGGAACACCCACCACAGCCGCCGGGCTGGTACAAAGGGTGTGCAACATGCTTTCACCATGGCAGCTGGATCGCTTGCTTGCAATTCAGCCACCGCGGTAAGCATGCAGTTCAAAGAAAACATTTGAGTTAACTAGAAATAGTTAACACAGGCCGGGCCACCCCAGAGAAAAGGCCCGGGCGAAGCATGACTTCGCAAATCTAACTGAACTGAACCATTGCCCCGACATAAAATCGACCGAACTAACCTATCCCTCACAACCCCCCTTCCTTGCCACGAAATTGGCTAGCCTCATCCCCAACAAGAAGGCAGAACCCATTTAGTTGGGCGCATCCTCCCTCTCGCCAACATCTCAGAGTCCCCAACATCTTAGAGGCAGCGAGTCCTTCTTCCCTTCACGTCATGCGGTGAAACTAATTAGCAAGTTGCAAGTGCAGGCTGGATGGCAATGCTGAGACGCGACTTTGCTGATCCGTTCTTGCAGCGAGACAACCGTCCGCTGGATGCAGAGGGCGGAAATATATATTATCATCGGGGTCGATAAGGCACTGGGAAATTTGAGGTTTGTCGTTTTCGTAAATAGAAAGAAAGAAAAAAAGGGGGGGGGGGGGTAGGTGTATACACAAACGTATGCACATATGTCTACTTTTTTTTTTTTTGTGTGTGTGTGTGTGTGTGTGTGTGTGTGTGTGTGTGTGTGTGTGTGTGTGTGTGTGTGTGTGTGGATATACACATGCATTTTGCAGTAAGAACGAACAAATATAATGTTAACAGTCCCAGCAGCAATGGAAGTACTAGTAACTGTGGTAATAATAGTAACATTGGGAACAGTAAGTGTCGAAGTTGTGGTTGTAGTAGTAGAAATTAAAATGATGACTTTAGTTATGATAAGAATAACAACAAAACATGTCAATAAAATCAGATACAACTACAATAATATTAGAACAATCACAATACTAATTACCTTGATAACACTTAACCCCCCCCCCTAAAATAACCCAAATACAACCATCTCCTTCTGAAACGCCCCCCCCTCCAAAAAAAAAAAAAAAAAAAAAGCCAAAAAAAAGAGAAAAAAGAAAAAAATGGAAGCACTTCTAGCCACATCTATACGAAAATAAAACAAAGAACCATTTTAGAGTTTCCAAGAATCCGTGAGTTGAGGGGTAACTAATTACTTTGCATTTCGGAGAATCTTTAAAGAGTTAAGTGTTCTAGGTGTCTTTATTTCGTATCCCAATGGCGGGGGTGTATTGTACGGACAAGAAACCAGGTGAAATAAATTGTTCTGACGGTGAGATTTTGTTATTTATTGTGTTTTCAACTGATATTCTTTATGGGTGGATTAACAAGGTATGTTGTGAACTTGAAAGATTATTTATTTTTCGTTTTGTTTTTTTGTTTGAGATCCAAATGTCTGTGATTTTTTGAGGTTTTAATGTCTGATCTTTTGTTTTTTGAGATTCCAATGTCAGATATTTTTGTTTTTGTTTTCTATTTGAGGTTTCAATATCTGATCTTATCTTTACAATCTGATTGATAGTGTAACACCTTTGTAAATCATGACAAATGGAGATTTCACTGGATTCGCAAAATACTTTAATTCATATATCAGTGTCCCAGTTTTAAAAATTCCCGCCGGAATTTAAATGTCGCCCCGCATTTTATCTGGGTTTTATGACGGATTACATGCCCTGTTTATCATTCATATAGACGCATTGTACGACCTGGTGTGTGTGTGTGTGTGTGTGTGTGTGTGTATGTGTGTGTGTGTGTGTGTGAGTGTGTGTGAGTATAAGTCTGGGTGTGAGTGTAAGGGAAAAGTGTGAATGTGCGTGTGTACAGATGTGAATGAAAGTATGTGTGAGCATCTGTGTGCGTGTGTATGTGTGTGAGTCTGTCTGGGTGTGAGTGTAAGGGAAAAGTGGGAATGTGCGTGTGTACAGATGTGAATGGAAGTATGTGTGAGCATCTGTGTGCGTGTGTGTCTGTCTGGGTGTGAGTGTAAGGGAAAAGCGTGAATGTGCGTGTGTACAGATGTGAATGAAAGTATGTGTGAGCATCTGTGTGCGTGTGTGAGTCTGTCTGGGTGTGAGTGTAAGGGAAAAGTGTGAATGTGCGTGTGTATAAATGTGAATGAAAGTATGTGTGAGCATCTGTGTGCGTGTGTGAGTATGTCTGGGTGTGAGTGTAAGGGAAAAGCGTGAATGTGCGTGTGAATGAAAGTATGTGTGAGCATCTGTGTGCATGTGTGAGTATGTCTGGGTGTGAGTGTAAGGGGAAAAGTGTGAATGTGCGTGTGTATAAATGTGAATGGAAGTATGTGTGAGCATCTGTGTGCGTGTGTATGTGTGTGAGTCTGTCTGAGTGTGAGTGTAAGGGAAAAGTGTGAATGTGCGTGTGAATGAAAGTATGTGTGAGCATCTGTGAGCGTTTATTTGCCTGCGCGTGTGTCAAATCTCGCACTCCCAAAATAAAAACGAATCAGACATTCCAATATCTGCCGTGTCGCCGCCGATCCCTCCGACTCCCCGACTCCCGACCCCCGACCAGAACCGACCAACACCGACCGCCCGACGTTTTATCCCCGCCGCCGCCGCCCTGGTCATTCCCGGCCGGCGCTGAGGGAAAGCTGCGGGCATTCGGGTGACATTCTGTTGTCATGTGGGAACGATTTGGTGTCAGCTTACGCGACCTCTATGCTGTGACTTGCGTGAAAAGGGGGTGCTTGAAGTCGTTTTCTGGCAGACTTTCTTTTTCTTTGAGGTTGTAGTTTCTTGTACGTTCGTCTTGTGTAGATATGATGCGTATGGATGCTTGTGAAAACGAGTGTGAATAAACAATACAGACTTTTTCATTTACACGATCCTTTCAACGAAGCAAAATCCAGACTCGAGTTTGTCCATTCGCTCGTGACCCCCAAGCCGGGCATGAGCGTGGGTATGAAGGCGCTGGCGACTCGAGAGGGCATGGAGGGGGAGGGGCATTGACCCTGTGAGATGCCCAGCTCTACACCCCCGAGCAGGGAGACCCGCGCGCTACAGTGGGGCGTCCTGTACACTCGGACATATGGGGTGGAACGAGCCCTGTGTTGCGAGGCGCTGTACAAGGGGAACGCGGGTGAGGCTCCACTTCCGATGTAAGGCAGAATAAAAAGAGTGTAATAAACGGGGTGGATGAGAGATCGCACCGATGACGAGAGAAATAGAATAATAAAAATAGGAGAGAAGAGAAAATGGTAATATAACCAAAATGGGAGAAAGAAAAGAGATAAATGGCAATATAACCAACGTTGTCTTGTTTGCCTAACCGAATCATTACATGCGTTTGAATATTGGAACCAGCGAATAAAATTAAAATCTGCGTTTGCCTCACGCAATAACAACTCCGCCCCTCCCTCGTTAACGACTCGCGACCCCGGGCGGAGCAGCTCCACGCCCTCGCCATTGCTGCTGACACAACAACCTTCACCATTGTAGTAAGAATTCTTTGTGCAGCCTCCGCCGCGAATCTTAAAAGGACGTGAAGCAAAGATTAGTGTAGTACAAGTGCATTCCTCTGTAAGGCGATTGTACGGCGGATTATCGCGTCGAATTTTGTGATAAAAGACAACTATCTTCCGGATTTTGAAGAGAAGATATTAATAAAAAGAACTCAAATGATACTAAATGAGAGAAAGAAGAGGGAGGGAGAGAGAGAGAGAGAGAGAGAGAGAGAGAGAGAGAGAGAGAGAGAGAGAGAGAGAGAGAGAGAGAGAGAGAGAGAGAGAGAGGGAGGGAGGGAGGGAGGGAGAGGTAGGGAGAGAGAGAGAGAGAGAGAGAGAGAGAGAGAGAGAGAGAGAGAGAGAGAGAGAGAGAGAGAGAGAGAGAGAGAGAGAGAGAGAGAGAGAGAGAGAGAGAGAAAGAGAGAGAGATCCACAAGAGAGAATAAAGATCAAGATCAAGGAGTTACCAGCAGATGGTAGGGCAGGGGCGACGCCTCTTCTTTCTCTTCTCTTCTCTTCTCTCTCCTTCCTCTCTTCTCCCTCTCCTCCTCTTCTCCCCTCTTCCTCTCTTTCTCTCTCTTCTTCTCACTCCTCTGTCTCCTCTCCTCTCTTCCCTCTCTCCCTCTCTCTCCCTCACCCTCTCTCTCTCTCTCCCTCTCCCTCCTTCCCTCTCTCCCTCCCTCTCTCGCCCTGGCCCTCTCCCAAAACACACACGCGGGGCAGGGCGGGAGGTAAGGAGAGATCCCGAACTCTACGGAAATAGAGCGCCGGGTTTCGGAGTCCACTCGTCCCAGCTGATTTAATTGAGTCTCGAGAGAACACACTCAAGAGGCATTAGCTGGCGTCAGATTTTTTTTTTTTTCATAAGAATATCATTATGAAAAAAAAAATGCTGTTCTGCTTTTGGGGAGTTTAGTGATTATGTAATAAGGGTGAAAGTTGCAAAATAACTAGGAGATGTGGATGAGGAGAAGGAGAAGGGGATGAGACGAAGGGGGATAAGGGAGAGGAATAGGAAAAGAGGAAAAAAAGAGGACGGGAAAAACGAGTGGGGAAGTGAGCGAGAGAGGGAGGGAGAGAGAGAGAGAGAGAGAGAGAGAGAGAGAGAGAGAGAGAGAGAGAGGGAGAGGGAGAGGGAGAGAGAGAGAGAGAGAGAGACATAGAGAGAGAGTGAGAGAGAGAGAGAGAGAGAGAGAGGGAGAGGGAGAGGGAGAGGGAGAGGGAGAGAGAGAGAGAGAGAGAGACAGAGAGAGAGAGAGAGAGAGAGAGAGAGAGAGAGAGCGAGAGCGAGAGCGAGTGCGAGAGAAAGAGAAAGAGAATGAGAGTGCAAGAGAGGAAGAAATAGACAGAGAAAATAAAACGATAGAGAGATTGAAAGTAAGAGAAATAAAGAGAGAGAGAGAGAGAGAGAGAGAGAGAGAGAGAGAGAGAGAGAGAGAGAGAGAGAGAGAGAGCGAGCATGGCCCTCAGAGCCTCCCGCTGCTGGAACCTCCTGGAGCCTGGACCTGCCGGCCTCCTCTCGCTCTGTGGCTGGCTGGCTGCGACTCCTCCCTCCCCTCCCCCCCCTCTCTCCCTCTCCCTCCTCCCTCCCTTCCTCCTCCTCCCTCCCTCTCCTCCCTCTCCCTCTCCCTCTCCCTCCCCTCTCTCCCTACTCCCTCCTCCCTCTCCCTCTCCCTTCCCTCTCCCTCTCCCTCCTCTCTCCCCTCTCCCTCTCCCTCCTCCCTTCTCCCTCCTCCCTCTCCCTCTCCCTCCGCCGGCCCTGACTGGAATACTCAATCAGGCCGCGGAGGAACCGGCTTCTCTCCCCGGCGGGCCAGCGCTCTCGCCCTCGGCTGCCGTTCGCGCCCCGTCCGCGCCCGTCACTCGTTGCTCACTCAGGGACTCGAGGGAAAATGGGGCATGGGGCATTCTTGGAATTAAAAAAAATCACGCATGGGGCATTCTTGGAATCGAGGAAAAAACACACATTGGGCCTTCTAGGAATTAAAAAAAAATCACGCATGGGGCCTTTAAGGAATCGAGGGAAAATCACGCATGGGGATTTCTAGGAATGAATAAAAAAAATCACGCATGGGGCCTCTAGGAATTAAAAAAAATCACGCATGGGGCCTCTAGGAATTAAAAAAAAATCACGCATGGGGCCTCTAGGAATTAAAAAAAATCACGCATGGGGTATGCAAGGAATTTTAAAAATCACGGATGGGGCCTTCTTGGAACTAAAAAAAATCACGCATGGGGTATTCTAGGAATTTAAAAAATCACGGATGGGGCCTTCTTGGAACTAAAAAAAATCACGCATGGGGTATTCTAGGAATTTAAAAAATCACGGATGGGGCCTTCTTGGAATCGAAGGAAATCACGCATGGGGCATTCTAGGAATTTAAAAAAATCACGCATGGGGCCTTTAAGGAATCGAAGGAAAATCACGCATGGGGCCTTTAAGGAATCGAAGGAAAATCACGCATGGGGCCTTTAAGGAATCGAAGGAAAATCACACATGGGGCCTTTTTGGAATAAAAAAAAAATCACGCATGGGGCCTTTAAGGAATCGAAGGAAAATCACGCATGGGGCCTTCTTGGAATCGAAGGAAATCAAGCATGGGGCCTTTTTGGAATAATAATAAAAAAAATAACGTATGGGGCCTTCTTGGAATCGAAGAAAATCACACATGGGGCCTTTTTGGAATAAAAAAAAATCACGCATGGGGCCTTTAAGGAATCGAGGGAAAATCACGCATGGGGATTTCTAGGAATTAATAAAAAAAATCACGCATGGGGCCTCTAGGAATTAAAAAAAATCACGCATGGGGCCTCTAGGAATTAAAAAAAAATCACGCATGGGGTATGCAAGGAATTTTAAAAATCACGGATGGGGCCTTCTTGGAACTAAAAAAAATCACGCATGGGGTATTCTAGGAATTTAAAAAATCACGGATGGGGCCTTCTTGGAATCGAAGGAAATCACGCATGGGGCATTCTAGGAATTTAAAAAAATCACGCATGGGGCCTTTAAGGAATCGAAGGAAAATCACGCATGGGGCCTTTAAGGAATCGAAGGAAAATCACGCATGGGGCCTTTAAGGAATCGAAGGAAAATCACGCATGGGGCCTTCTTGGAATCGAAGAAAATCACACATGGGGCCTTTTTGGAATAAAAAAAAAATCACGCATGGGGCCTTTTTGGAATTAAAAAAAAATCACGCATGGGGCCTTTTTGGAATTAAAAAAAAATCAAGCATGGGGCCTTTTTGGAATTAAAAAAAAATCACGCATGGGGCCTTTTTGGAATTAAAAAAAAATCACGCATGGGGCCTTTTTGGAATTAAAAAAAAATCAAGCATGGGGCCTTTTTGGAATTAAAAAAAAATCAAGCATGGGGCCTTTTTGGAATTAAAAAAAAATCAAGCATGGGGCCTTTTTGGAATTAAAAAAAAATCACGCATGGGGCCTTTTTGGAATTAAAAAAAAATCACGCATGGGGCCTTTTTGGAATTAAAAAAAAATCAAGCATGGGGCCTTTTTGGAATTAAAAAAAAATCACGCATGGGGCCTTTTTGGAATTAAAAAAAAATCACGCATGGGGCCTTTTTGGAATTAAAAAAAAATCAAGCATGGGGCCTTTTTGGAATTAAAAAAAAATCAAGCATGGGGCCTTTTTGGAATTAAAAAAAATCAAGCATGGGGCCTTTTTGGAATTAAAAAAAAATCACGCATGGGGCCTTTAAGGAATTAAAAAAAAATCATGTATGGGGCCTTTTTGGAATTGAAAAAAATCAAGCATGGGGCCTTTTTGGAATTAAAAAAAAATCACGCATGGGGCCTTTTTGGAATTAAAAAAAAATCACGCATGGGGCCTTTTTGGAATTAAAAAAAAATCACGCATGGGGCCTTTTTGGAATTAAAAAAAAATCACGCATGGGGCCTTTTTGGAATTAAAAAAAAATCACGCATGGGGCCTTTTTGGAATTAAAAAAAAATCAAGCATGGGGCCTTTTTGGAATTAAAAAAAAATCACGCATGGGGCCTTTTTGGAATTAAAAAAAAATCAAGCATGGGGCCTTTTTGGAATTAAAAAAAAATCACGCATGGGGCCTTTTTGGAATTAAAAAAAAATCACGCATGGGGCCTTTTTGGAATTAAAAAAAAATCACGCATGGGGCCTTTTTGGAATTAAAAAAAAATCAAGCATGGGGCCTTTTTGGAATTAAAAAAAAATCACGCATGGGGCCTTTTTGGAATTAAAAAAAGTCACGCATGGGGCCTTATATATATATATATATATATATATATATATATATATATATATATATATATATATATATATATATATATATGTACATATGCATGTGTGGGAGTGTGTGTGTGTGTGTGTGTGTGTGTGTGTGTGTGTGTGTGTGTGTGTGTGTGTGTGTGTGTGTGTGTGTGTGTGTGTGTGTGTGTGTGTGTGTGTGTGTACGTGTATGTGTGCATGTGTGTATATGTGTGTGTGCGTGCATGTGTGCCACTGTATGTCACTGTATATCATCCGACACATTAAAACCAAATCCATAAAATCTCACAAATAAGCTTAAAAAAAAAAAAAAAAAAAAAAACGTAACAAAAATTGTCGCATTCGGTTTCCGCGTTCGAACGAGCCGGCTGCCGGTGCGTGCAGTGGGGGGCGGGAGGGGGCGGGAGGGGGGAGGGGGGGAGGGGGCCACGCCGGTCGACATTAGGGCCAGTGCTTTTCGTACAGGGGGGAGGGATGGGAGAGGCAATGGGAGAGGGAGATAGAGAGATAGATAGGTAGATAGAGAGAGGGAGAGGGGGAGGGAGAGAGGGAGGGGAAAAGGGAGGGGAGGTGGAGGGGAGGGGGAGGGAGGGAGGGGAGGGAGAGGGAGAGGGAGAGAGAGAGAGAGAGGGAGAGAGAGGGATAAGATTAGAAAAAGAGAAAGAAGAGAGAGAGAGAGAGAGAGAGAGAGAGAGAGAGAGAGAGAGAGAGAGAGAGAGAGAGAGAGAGAGAGAGAGAGTGGGAGGGAGAGAGAGGGAACGGGAGAGGGAAATAGATAGATAGATAGAGAGAGAGACAGAGAGAACCATTGCCACAGGAATCTTAAGAATCATGAGAATCAAAGGAATCATAATATTATTTTTTTTCTCCAAGGAACTACGAAGGAAAAGGAACCATTGCATAGTAATAATAAAGAATAAATTTCCTTTTTTTAATGATTTATCGTTCGTTATGGTACGATGCAACAACACTTATTTGCAAAGAATTATCAACAAGATAAACCAAAACCTAAAAGACACCTCCCCTCCAGCCATGTCAATAAAGCACAGAATACGCCAATAAAGAAAAGACAATCGCCCTTCAGTGCATTGTTTATCTTCTTGAAAAACTATCTTCCCCCCAACGAACCAGAGAAAACAGCATATTAGAAAAATATTAGAAAAATATTAGAATAAAACAAAAAAACATCGGGAGCTGCCTGCATCCCGACCCACGTCACAGCATCACCGCATCACCGCCAGGCAGCTGCAAATTAGGTGACCTGTGATTAAAACAATGCGACAAAATTTATCACCGCTGTGGCTAATGCGAACGGGAGTGTCCAGCGCGCGTGTGTGTGGGGGTTAGACTCGGGTGTTAAATAGGGGTCCGTGGCTTATTTGGTCATAAACCGAGTTGCGGCAACACTGCACGCATCCTAACCCGGTCTGAGAAAGGTCAGCGGCGGAGCGAGGTGGTGAAGAAACATAGAAAGTACCGACGGGTGCTCTGGCTACCCCCACCCCCCCTACCCCGATACCCCCAACCTCCGCGCCTCGCAAGCACAGATGTACCCACTTACAAGCACACACTCTCGCATTCTCTCGTATATAGACTCAGACTATCTCTGTCTCTTGTCTTTTTTTTCCTTCTCTCTCTCTCTCTCCCTCTCCCTCTATATATCTATCTTCCTCTCACATACACACAAACTTTAAAAATCGAGAAAAAAACACAAAACCAACCAACCCCCCCCCACCCCGCCCCCTCAAACAACCAACAAACAAGAAACAAAAGCACAAGCACAAGCACGTACTCCCCCTCAAGCACACACACACACACACACAATGCCAGATATATAACTAGCCAAGGCGTGGAAAGCACGGGCTGGCCATCTCAAGGACACTCAGTTGCCTTCTTACTCCTCGAAGAAATATTATACCGAGTTAAAAGCCTGATGCCTGAGTTCCACTCACGAGAACAGGCGTCAGTCTGAGTGTGTGAAGGGGAGTGGGGGAGAGGAGGGGTGGAGGGAGGGAAGGAGGGAGTGGGAGCGGGGAGAGGAGGGAGGGAGTGGGAGAGTGGAGGGGGAGTGAAGGGAGAGAGAGAAGGGGGAGTGGGAGAGAGGAGGAGTGGGGGGGGAAGGGAAAGGGAGATGAGGAGGGGAGGAGGAGAGGAGGGGGATGGGAGTGGGGAGAAGAGGGGGATGGGAGTGGGGGAAGGAGGAAAGGGGAGAGGAGGGAGAAGGGAATGGGGAGAGGAGGGTGGAAGGGAAAGGGAGGAGAAGAGTGAGGGGAAGGGATTAGGGAAAAAGGTGTGGGGGGAGGGGAGGGGGATACTAAGGGAAAGGGCGTGGGAGAGAGGAGTGGGGAAGAGGGTGAGAGAGAGTGAAAGGAAACGAAAGAAAGGTGGAGGGAGGGAATGAAGGTGAGTATGAGAGGGAATAGAGAGGAGAGGGAAAGGAGAGTGGGGAGAGGGTAGGAGGATAGAGGGGAGGGGGGAGGGGGAGGGAAAGGAGAGTGAGGAGAGGGTAGAAGGAGGATAGAGGGGAGGGGGGTGGGGGAGGGAAAGGAGAGTGAGGAGAGAGTAGAAGGAGGATAGAGGGGAGGGGGGGTAGGGGAAGGGCGGTTTAGCGAGACTTTTTATCGATTCTTATGTTACATGTGAATATATGTAACAAGAGACGTGGCTGAAGTTTTAAGTCTTGTGGAAGAGTTAAGAGAGGGGAAAAGAAATAGAGAAATAGAATGGGAGAAAAAGAAAGGGAGTGAAGGAGGGAGTGAAGATGGGAGGGAGGGGGGTAGGATGAGGAGAGAGAGAGAGAGAGAGAGAGAGCGAGAGAGCGAGAGAGAGAGAGAGAGAGAGAGAGAGAGAGAGAGAGAGAGAGAGAGAGAGAGAGAGAG
>NC_091552.1:5268480-5273480 GCF_042767895.1 Penaeus vannamei
TTTGCTATAAACCTCTTTACGTGAAGGTTCATTTCTCTCCCCCCCCACCACCCCCACTCCTTAGACACGATCCACCGGCACTCGTCAAAAACCATGATAGCATGAAGATTCACCCGCCTTCCCTTCCTCTCTTTTGGCTCAGCTTCCTATACTTTTTTTTTTTTTATTTTCTTTCTTCCTCCATCTTCTTTTCCTCTCCAACCTACTCCTCGTTCTTTTCCTCTTCCATTTCCTCGTCTTTCCATTTTTCCCTCCCCCCCTCCCTCCCTTCCCCTAACCTCCCTCCCCCTCAAAACTATAAGGGAATAAAGAACCCAAGCGAAATAAAAGTATAAAAAACAAAAACAAAAAACAAAAGAACATCAGAGTGGCGCCAACACAACCCGAGGACCTTCAAACTCTCCCCGATGGTTTAGCAAAAGGTCTCGAATCCTCTTTAAGATCCACCGGCGCGGAATATGAACGGTGGTATCACATTCTGTACGTCTTCGCGAGCTTGCTAAGATAAGAGGAGGTAAACACGGAAGTCATTTAATAGGTGAGTGGAGAGGAGCCGTTAAAAGAGAACAAGTGAGAGAGAGAGAGAGAAAAAAAAGCAAAATATGGTAATGAAAGATTCGGAAAAGGAGGGAAGTCGTGGTGGTATTATCTATTTACTTCGTTTATTAATTCATCTATTATATATTTTTTTCTGTGATTTTATCTAATTAACTTACATATAGCAATACATAAACCGCCAAATAAATAACCTAATCTATAAGAATAATAACAAAAAGGAAAATTCTTTCACAAACACACAATACCATCCAGACATAGATTAATCATCGAATCCGCGTAATTAAACATAACATTCCGAATCAGTTTTTAAATTCATCCTACGGTCGAATTACAATCTCATTTCCATCCTTATATCGAGCCAATTTCAATAAAACCATGAAGAAGTTCTTCGCCCTCCTGCAGGTCCCCCTTCTTCGCCCTTTGCAGGTTCCCCTTCTTCACCCTCTTGCTGGTTCCCCTTTTTCACCCTCCTGCAGGTCCCCCTTCTTCGCCTCCTGCAGGTCCCCCTTCTTCGGCCTCATGCAGGTCCCCCTTCTTCGGCCTCCTGCAGGAGTGCCCCTTCTTCGGCCTTCTGCAGGTTACTTCTCTTCGCCCTCCTGCAGGTCCCCCTTCTTCGCCCTCCTGCAGGTGTCCCCCTTCTTCGCCGTCCTGCAGGTTCCCGAAGGACGCATTTCCCAGGACGCAGGTGCTGGTGGACGCCGATCTCCCCGTTCCGTTCTGTTCCGCGCGGTCTGTTTCCAAGCCAAAGGGTAGAGGTTATATTTAGGCGGAAAAAGCAGGTAAACAGATGCTGGTGCCCTAATCTTCTTTCTTTCCTTTATCTCTTCCTCTCTCTCTCTTTCCCTTTTCGCTCCGTCTTCCTTTCTCTGTGTCTTCTCCTTTCTCTCGCTTCGTTTTTCGGTTTTCTTCTCCCTCGATTTGTCCTGTTCTCTTTACTTTTATCTTTTCTGTCTCTCTCCCTTTGCTTTTCTCACCCCTCTCGCTTTCTCGCTCTCTGTCTTTGTTTCCGTCTCTATTCTTCTTTCTCCTTCTCCCTTCTCTCTCTCCCTCTCCCTCTCTCTCCCTTCTACTCTCCTCTCCCTCTCTCTTCTATTCTTTCCTTTCTACTCTCTCTCCCCCTCTCTTCTATTCTCGCTCCCTCTCCCTTCTACTTCCTCTCTCCCTCTCTCTTCTATTCTCTCCCTTCTACTCTCTCCTTTTCTCTCCCTTTCTACTCCCTCTCCCTCCCTCTTCTACTCTCTCTCTCTCCCTCAACCTTCTATTCTCTCTCTCCCTCTCTCTTCTACTCTCTGTCTTTCTCTTCTCTCTTCTATTCTTCTCTCCTTTTCTCTCCCTTCTACTTCCTCTCCCCTCTCTCTTCTCTATTCCCTCTCTCCCTCTCCCTTCTCACTTCCTCCTCCCTCTCCCTTCTACTTCCTCTCCCTCTCCCTCTCCCTTCTACTTCCTCTTCCTCTCCCTTCTACTTCCTCTCCCTCTCCCTCCCCGCCTCCCTGTCACGCCCTCGTCGACGCCGGGCATCCCGCGAGCTCCAAGAAGTATCAGCTTTACTGCAGATTCCAGGCGAGGCTCCTCCTTCGCCGGCTCTTGAACAGCAAACCGTCGATTTATCACACTGTAAGCGGGGCGCAGCTTGTGATTCACGGTCGTATGTGCTTCTTTCTTTTTTTCTTTCTTTTTTTTACTTCCTTTTAAGCCTTTTTTTTGGGCTTTCTGGAATTGATGTTGGGTGTTTTTTTTTTTTCCTTTTAAGCATTTTTTTGGTCTTTCTGGAATTGATGTTGGGTGTTTTAACTCCAGAAGTAAGAATACGGGAACTGGTATGAAAATGGTTCGGAGTTTGCTTGCGTGTATGTTGCTAATATAGTGTATTTTTAGCCTGGTTGTGTCTGCGGGGGGGGGGGGGGGGGAGAAGGGTGCAGTACACACAAGTAATGCATGTGGGCGGGAGTCTGCTGCTATTACCCTTGTTCTTGCAATTCGCAATAGTCGGATCCCTGGTAATTTGCAATAACGGGGGGTAATCTGCGTTTATGTATTATAAATAAATAAATGAATAAATAAACAAATAAATAAAAGACATATATACATACATATATATACGCTCACGCTCACATATGTACATATATATATATATATATATATATATATATATATATATATATATATATATATATATATATATACACATATACATACATACATATACACACATAAACGAGGGAAAATGGATACCATTTACACTGCAGTTTAAAAGATATTATTATCTTGAACGCAGAAAAATACATGAATGCAAACACTTACAAATGGTTGTGTGTGTGTGTGTGTGTGTGTGTGTGTGTGTGTGTGTGTGTGTGTGTGTGTGTGTGTGTGTGTGTGTGTGTGTGTGTGTGTGTGTGTGTGTGTGTGTGTGTGTGTGTGTGTGTGTGTGTGTGTGTGTGTGTGTGTGTGTGTGTGTGTGTGTGTGTGTGTGTGTGTGTGTGTGTGAATATGGGTCGAAAACATTAAAAGATAAAACCACTCAAATACTAAAACAATAATGGGATACAGCTGAACATGAGAAAAATCCAGCCATTAAACTTTCATCGCTGAAGGCAAACGCGAACTTGTTTGGCAGACCGGTAGACAGACAGACAAACAGACACACACACAGCCAGCCAGCAACACACTCAGCCAGCCAGCCAGACACTCAGAAAAAAAAACTGACAAAAAAACTGAAAAAAAAACTGAAAGAGACACTGGAAAAAAACTCTTCCCAATATAAGACCAAACTTCGGATTCCCTTTGATAGATGGCGCTGATACGATCTGGGATGCCGTGAGGATGGAAACTCGTGATGTTTAATGCAGAGATAAGTGAGATGCTGGAGTGACATCCTCGTTGCCAGATTGCAGGCGACGAAGGAAGAGAGATGGACGGGGATGACAGACGAAAATGGATAACAGGAAAGGAGGAGGGAAATGGGAAAACGTGACACATGGCAAGGATGACAGTGATGAGATAAACGAAAGATAAAGAAGGTGAAATAGAAAAGGTCGACAGGTTAAAAAAGGAAAAATAGATTTCATAAAAATGATGGTAATGATAACAAACAAATAACAACAACAACAACAACAATAATAATAGCAATAATAATAAATAATGATAATATTAATACTATAATCAATTATGTGATAATAGCATTAACAACAAAAATAATGATGACGATGATGATAACAATAATGATAATATTAATAATAACAATAATAATAATAACTGCAACAAAACCATAAAAAATAGTAGTAGTGTTGCTAGTAGTAATAGCAGCAACGGCAGTAATAGTAATAGCAATAATAATATTAATAGTATTACTAATAGCAGTATTAGTGAAAGAATATCATTAGCCTTATCACGAAACTTATTCAAATGAGAAAAAAATACATTTAATACGCCCTCCCCCTTCACCACGTCGTCACCCCCTGCCCCCTCCTAAAGAAAGAAAGACACACACACACACACATTCATACACACAAACACACACACACACACACACACACATACACACAAACACACACACACACACGCACAAACACACACACAAACACAAACACACACACATTCATACACACACACACGCACACAAACACACACACACACACACAAACACACATACACACACGCAAACACACACAGACACACACACACACACACACACGCACGCAACCCCACACACACACACACAAACACACACACGCAAACACACACAAACACACACATACACACAAACACAAACACTCCCCCCCCCACACACACGCAACCCCCCCCCCCCCCACACACACACGCAACCCCCCCCCCCCCACACACACACAAAGAAAACGAAACCCACCAAAGTCAGGAAACCATTCCATCTCTCCTTAACGACTGGTCAGGGGGGGAAGGGGAAAAGAAGAGGGAGGGAGGGAGGGTGGGCGTGGGGGGTGAAGGGAAAGAAGGTGGGAGGGTGGGCGTGGGGGGTGAAGGGGAGGGAGGGAGGGTAGGCGGGGTGTGTGTGTGTGAAAAGAAGGTGGGAGGGTGGGCGTGGGGGGTTGAAGGGAAAGAAGGTGGGAGGGGGGAAGGAGAGGAGGAAAAGAGGGAGGTCGACAGCAAATGCAAGAGGAAGGAATTGCAAGAGGAAGACCACGTGACGGACGGACATTGCGCAGATATTGGTCAACTTAGAACATGGGCCGGGGGTAGGGGAGGGGGTAGGGGGTAGGGGAGTGGGTATGGGGAAGGGGAAGGGGGGGAGGGGGTTGGAAGGAGGGGTGGTGGAGTGGGTAAGGGGGTGGAGGGATGTGGGAGTGGGTAGGGGGTAGGGGAGTGGTATAGGGGAGTGGTATGGGAATGGGAGTAGGGGAAAGGGGAATGGGGGTAGGGGAAAGGGGATGGGTAGGGGGTAGTGGGTAGGGGATTGGAAGGAGGGAAAG
>NC_091552.1:5285980-5288480 GCF_042767895.1 Penaeus vannamei
CTCTCTCCTCCTTCCTCTCTCCCTCCTCTCTCCTCCCTCCCTCCTCTCCCTCCTCCCTCCTCCTCTCCCCTCCCTCCCTCCCCCTCCTCCCTCCTCCTTCCTCTATCCCTCCTTCCTCCCCCTCATTCCCGTATTCAAGTCGTCTATTTCACTCTTTAAATTAATTTCACATCTTCCATTCATAGTCTTTCTCTTCCATCTAGTTCTAATTAGCAGGTTCCCGAGAGCAATGATTGTAAGGATGAATTTATGTTTTATAAGTATTTCTAAGTAAAAATATATATCACATAATGTGCGCTGGTCTTTATTCGGTGTAATTTCGAAAATATATACGTAGTTTCTCTTCCTTATCATTTTTTTCAGTTAGTTTCTCTCCCTATCGTCTTTTTTTCAGTTAGTTTCTCTCCTTATCATCATTTTTTCAGTTAGTTTCTTTCCATATTATCTTTTTTTCTCTTAGTTTCTCCCCTTATCATCTTTTTTTCAGTTAGTTTCTCTCTTTATCATCTTTTTTCAGTGTTCTCTCCCTATCATCTTTTTTCAGTTAGTTTCTCTCCCTATCATCTCTTTTTCAGTTAGTTTCTCTCCCTATCATCTTCTTTTCAGTTAATTTCTCTCCCTATCATCTCTTTATCAGTTAATTTCTCTCCCTATCATCTCTTTTTCAGGTAATTTCTCACTTTATCATCATTTTTTCAGTTAGTTTCTCTCCCTATCATCTCTTTTTCAGTTAATTTCTCTCCCTATCATCATTTTTTTTCAGTTTTCAATTTAGCTCCTTCACCGAAGTTTAAAAAAAGAGAAAGTTCCCGCCAATTCTTTCGGTCCCTAAGTCGTCTCCAATCAGCGTTCGCATAGGGAGATGTGCCGACCTCCATTTGCTTTCCATTTTCGATGTGTGCAAAAATTTTCTCGCCAAAATAAGCCTGCGTTTGGGATTCGCATTTCTCGGGGAGTCAGCTGGCTCGGAGTGACGAATTGGTAGACAGACAAACAGGTAAGTGAAGGTATGCGTACACTCGTTTTCTCTCTGTTTTTTTTTTCTCGTTCTCTCGATCTTTCTTTTCTCGTTTTCTCTCTCTGTTCTTTTTTTTTCTCGTTCTCTCGATCTTTCTTTTCTCGTTTTCTCTCTCTGCTTTTTTTTCGTTCTCTCGATCTTTCTTTTCTCGTTTTCTCTCTCTGTTTTTTTTTTCTCGTTCTCTCGATCTTTCTGTTGAATTTCTTTTTTCTTTTTTCTTTCTCTTTCACTCTCTTTTTGCCTTACCCTCTACCTCTACCTCTCTCTTTCTCTTTCTCCCTCGTCTTTCATCCTCTCTCTCTCTCATTCTCTTTTTGTCTCGTTCTCTTTCTCTTTCTCCTTTTTTTTCTCTCTCCTCCTCTCTCTCTCTCTCTCTCTCTCTCTCTCTCTCTCTCTCTCTCTCTCTCTCTCTCTCTCTCTCTCTCTCTCTCTCTCTCCCACACACACACACACCACACACACACACCACACACACACACCACACACACTCACTCACACACGCCCACACACACACACACGCACACACACACCACACACACACACACACACACACACACACACACACACACACACACACACACACACACACACACACACACACACACACACACACACGCAACCCCCACACACACACGCACACACACGCACACACACACACGCACACACACGCACACACTCGAGCCACTCCACCTCGGTCGCCGTCGTTAAAACTTCACCGAATCTAACTCCCGCAACTTCAATTCTCCTCTTCCTCTCTCCTCGGCTCTCCTTTCCTCACACTTTTCGCGAATTTAACGCCCTCTTCCCCTCTCCCTCCTCCTCTCTTTTATGGCCTTAGGATAATACTTATTTCTCTCTGTTTTTTCTCTCTTTTGAGATGAAGTTTATCCCCCCCTAAAAAAAATAAGTACGAGAAAGAAACAATAAGTAAATAAAAAAAGGAAACAATAAATAAGCCATCCTTTAAAAAAAATAAGTGATTTTTTAAAGTAAATAATTCCATATATTCTTAATCCATTTTTTTCCTTTTGTTCCCCATTTACCAATCCTATTCTGCTCTTATCCTGTCTTTATCATTTTTGTCGCTATACCTAACTATTAATCTTTTATTTTCCCTATTCTCTTCATATTTGCTAATCCAAACCATTCCTATCATTCTATCTATCATCTTCTATTCTATTCTATTCTATTCTATCATCCTATCATATCCTACCATTCTCTTTGCTAATCCGACTTATTCCTATCCTACCATTCCCTTTTTTGTGTTTTTTACTAATCATATCCTCCCTATTCCGTCTTTATCCTCCTCTTCCTCCCACTGCTTTCCACCCTCCTTTCAAGACACGCATTATCCACACACTGTCTTCCTCCTGAATAGATTGTCTTCCTTTGCGTCTTGAACAAAAACCTTCCATTACAGAACATTCTCTCGTTTACCTCCTCCTCCTCCCGCCACCCTCTTCCTTCCTCTTCCTCTTCTCC
>NC_091552.1:5293480-5298480 GCF_042767895.1 Penaeus vannamei
AAATCTACGGGCGGGATTTAACATTACACTATACGAACACGATCAACTACATGTATCTAAGGCGATGAGGTAATTGTAATAGTAATTAAGCTCCATTAACCACCATAATTATTACCATTTTTTCCCTTTTATAATCTTTTAAGATTCGTTTACTCGTTTTGTTTTGTGTTCTGATACATGCGTTGTGGCTTTACTTGTTTTCATGATTAGAGTCGATTCTATGGATTAGTATGTTGGTTGCTTAGCTTTTAAACGCAATCTTAATGCTTGATTTAGATAATAAATCCCCATTAAAAGATAACAACACGGATTGGAAGAAGGTATTAAACCCGCTCAGTGCGCCACGTTGGAAAATCCGAAATCATCGGTTTGTCCACAAAAAAAACGGCGCCGAAATGACGAGAAGATCTATACCTCATCCTGCAAAAAGCTATGCATTTGTCTGCTTCGACGTAATAGCTTTTAAGGGCGTGCTAGATCTCCCAAGATGTTTTCCTGTTTTCGGAAGAGTCGAAAATACGAACGCGGACTTAAGAAAAAAAAAAAAAAAACGAGAGAGAGAGAAAAGATCATTGTTCGTATCCCCTTCGCCCTCCCAACCACCCAGAGTGATATTTCGCTCTTCTCCCCTCCCCTCCCTCCCTCCCTCCCTCCCCCACCCCCCTCTCTCTCCCTTCCTCTTCCTCTCCCCGATCTCTTCTTCCTTTTAATATCATCCTCTTCTTTCCCTCTTACTCTTTCCTCGAGAAAAAAGAGGGAGAAAAAAGTCAGCGTAAATCTTGGGGTATTTCAGAGTAAACATCGTTCATTGTCACCGGGGAGGAGGAGGTGTGGGGGGGGGGGGAAGCCGCGTCCAAACAGTAGGGGGTCGTGGGGAGAGGGGGTGGGGAGGTGGAGGAGGAGGTGGAGGAGGAGGGGGTGGGGATGTAGAGGAGGAGGTGGGGGATGAGGTGGGTGAGATGGAGGAGGTGGAGGGAGGTGGAGATGGAGGAGGAGGTGGAGGAGGTGAGGTATGAGGTGGGGTATGAGGTGGAGGAGGAGGTGGGGTATGAGGTGGAGGGGGAGGTAGATGGAGGAGGAGGTGGAGGAGGTGGGGTATGAGGTGGAGGAGGTGTGAGGAGGTGGAGGAGAAAGTGGAGGAGGTGGGGTGAGGTGGAGGTGGAAGAGGTGAGGGAGATGGGGTATGAGATAGGAGGTGATAGTGGAGGTGAGGGACGTAGGGTATGAAGTGGAGGAGGTGGAGGGGGGGAGGTGAGGAAGGTGGAGGAGGTGGGGGAAGAGATGGAGGTGAGAGGTGGAGGAGATGTAGGAGGGAGAGGAGGTGGTGGAGGGAGGGAGATGGAGGAGGAGGTGGAGTATGAGGGGAGGAGGTGGAGTATGAGGTGGAGGAGGGGAGTAGGTGGAGGATGGGATATGAGGCGGAGGTGAGGAGGAGGTAGAGGAGGTGGTGGAGGTGGGAGATGGGTTGAAGGAAGATGGTGGATGGAAGAGAGAGAAGAAAGGTGGGTGGGAGGGAGGGGGTAGATGGGGGGGGTAGGATAAGTAAACAACAGCGGGTAGGTCTGCGGAGGGAGGAGGGAAGAAAAGAAGGAGGGAATGAGACAGGGGGAGAGGGAAGAAGGAAAGGAGAAAGGGAAAGATGGAGGAAGGGAGGAAGGAGAGGAGACAGGGAGAAATGGAAGAAGAGATGAAGGGAGAGATGGGGGGAAGGGAGAAAGGGAGAGATGGTGGATAGGAGGAAGGAATGGAGAAAAAGAAGGACGTAGGGAGGGAAGAAGGAAAGGAGAAAGGAAGGACGGAGGAAGGGAGGAAGGAAAGGAGAAAGGGGAGAGATGGGGGAAGGGAGAAAGGGAGAGATGGAGGAAGGGAAGAAGGAAAGGAGAAACGGAGGGGTAGAGGAAGGGAGGAAGTGAGAGATAGAAGTAAGAAGGAAGGGAGGAAGGAAGGAGAGAAGGGAGGGAGCAAGGAAAGAAGGAAGGAGAGAAGGGAGGTAGGAAGGAGAGAAGGGGGGGAGGAAGGAAGGAGAGAAGGGAGGAAGGGAGGAAGGGAGAGATAGAAGTAAGAAGGAAGGGAGGAAAGAAGGAGAGAAGGGAGAGATGGAAGCAAGAATTAAGAAGGAGGAAGGAAGGAAGGAAGGGAGGAAGGAAGGAGAAAAGGGAGGGAGGAAGGAGTGGTGTTCAGGGCTTGGGTGGGAGCTCTTGGGCAAGAAAAGAGGATGTACAATACATGTATCAACAGAAGCTTTTTACTCGCTCAGAAAAAAAAAAAAAAAAAATGAAAACCTAGCCTTGTATAAAGATGCGCACGCGAGCGTATTGTGTACATACTCGAAGTGCGTGCGCGTGCATGTGTATAAGTACATACATACATACATAGATGCATACATAAATATATATGTATATATATTTTATTTATTTATTTATTTATTTATTTATTTATATATGTATATATATGCATATACATACATACTTGTGTGTAAGAAAGACAGAGAGAGAGAGAGAGAGAGAGAGAAAGAAAGAGAGAGGTAGAGAGAGAGAGAGAGAGAGAGAGAGAGAGAAAGAGAGAGAGAGAGAGAGAGAGAGAGAGAGAGAGAGAGAGAGAGAGAGGGAGGGAGAGAGAGAGAGAGAGAGAGAGAGAGAGAGAGAGAGAGAGAGAGAGAGAGAGAGAGAGAGAGAGAGAGAGAGAGAGAGAGAGAGAGAGAGAGAGAAAGAGAGAGAGACAGAGACAGAGACAGAGACAGAGACAGACAGAAACAGACAGAAACAGACAGAAACAGAAAGAGACAGAAACAGACAGACAGACAGAAACAGACAGAAACAGACAAACAAAAAGAGCAAAAAAACAGACACAACACCACCAAAGAAAGAGAGAAAGGAGGAAACCCCGTGATTCCCGCAACGAAAGGGAGAGAGACAGCAGGAGCGGAACTTCCCTGGCAGATTCACCTCAGGAGGAGGAGGAGGAGGCGAGAGAGGAAGCGGACGGGGGAAAAATACGACGACTTCATGACCCTTTCCCCCCTCCCCCTTGCTCCCTCCTCCTCTTACTTCCTTCCTTCTTCCCCATTCGTTGAATTCTTTTCCTCCTCCTTCTCCTCTTCCCCATCCGTTGCCTTCTTTTCCTCCTCCTTCCCTCTTCCCCATCCGTTGTCCTCTTTTCCTCCTCCTTTTCTCTTCCCCATTCGTTGCCTTCTTTTCCTCCTTCTTCCTTTTTCCCCATTCGTTGTCCTCTTTCTCCTTCCTTCTTCCCCATTCGTTGCCTTCTTTTCTTCTCCCTTTATACTACTCCTATTCCTTTCCTCTTCCCCATCCGTTGTCCTCCTCATCCTTCCTTATCCCCCTTCTCCTTCCTCCTTCGCCCTTCTCCTCCCCCTTCCCTCTTCCCCGCCCGTTACCTTCTTCCCTCTTGTTTATCCCCCTTCGCCTTCCCTTCACCTCACCCCATCCTCCTCCCCATCCCCACCCCTCTTCTTACTCCCCTCATCCCAAAGAAATAAACAAAAAACAAAGAAATAAACAAGAAAAATAAAAAAAACAAAGAAATAGACAAGAAGAAAAACAAAGAAATAAGCAAGAAAATAAAGAAAAGAACGAAAATAAAGAAATAAACAAGAAAAAAACAAAGAAAGACAACAAAAAAACAAAGAAATAAACAAGAAAATAAAGAAAACAAAGACACGAAGCCACCCGCGATTCCCCGATGCTGACTCATGAGCCCCCCACGCCCCGCCCCCTCCCCCCTCCAACTGACTCAGCAATTCTCTCTCTCTTTCTTTCTCTCTCTTTCTCCCCCTTTCTCTCACTTTCTCCTTCTCCCCTTTCAACTTATTTGACTGTTCTACTCCCTTCTTACACTCCTCTTTTCCCCTTCTTCTCTCTCTCCCTTTCCCCTCTTCCGTCTCCCTTTTCCCCTCTTCTTCCTCTCCCTTTCCGCTTTCCTCTTCTCCCTCTCCCTTTCCCTTCTTCTCTCTCTTCCACTTCTCCTCTTTCCATCTCCCTCATCTCTATCTACCTTTTCCCTCTTTTCTCCTTCTCCCTCCCCTACCCCTTCTTATCCAACACTCCTTTCCCCTCTCTTCCCTTCATCTCCTCCCCTTTCTCTCTTCCCTTTCCCTTTATGTCCCTCTCCCCATTTCCCTTTCCCCTTTTCTCCCTGTTCGCTTTCATTTTTCATCTCTCATTTCTCTTTCCCTTTCCCCTCATGTCCCTCTCCCTTCTTCTCCCTCTCCGCTTTCCCTTTTAATCTCTCTTCCCTCTCCCGTTTCTCCTCTTCTCCCTCTCCGCTTTCCCATTTCCTCTCTTTCCCCTCTCCCGTTTCTCCTCTTCTCCCTCTTCGCTTTCCCCTTTCCTCTCTCTCTCTCCCCTTTCCCCTCATTTTCTGAAGATTCCCTCAGATCAATCCCTTCAGAAGAAGGCAATTGTCCGCTGATGACGAGGGGAAGAGAGAGAGAGAAAAGGGGAGTGTGAAAGAGAAGGAGAATGGGAGAGGAAGAGAGAGAGAGGGGAAGGAAGGGAGGAAAGGAGAGAGGGGAAGAGAAGGAGAATGGGAGAGGAAAGGAGAGAGGGGAAGGGAGGGAGGAAAGGAGAGAGGGGAAGAGAAGGAGAATGGGAGAGGAAGAGAAAGAGGGGAAGGGAGGAAGAAAAGGGGAGTGTGAAAGAGAAGGAGAATGGGAGAGAAAGAGAGAGAGAGGGAGGGAGGGAGAAAGGGAGTGTGAAGGAGAAGGAGAATGGGAGAGGAAGAGAGAGAGAGGGGAAGGGAGGTAGGGATGAGAGAGTGGGAGGGAGGGAGGGAAGGATGGATGGAGGGAGGGAAGGGAGAAGGAGAGGGAGAGGAGAAGGAGAGAGGAGAGGGAGAGGGAGAGAGAGAGAGAGAGAGAGGAGAGAGAGAGAGAGAGGGAGATAGATAGATAGATAGAGAGAGTGAGATAGAGAGACAAGAGAAAGAGAAAGAGAGAGTGAGAAAAGAGAAAGAGGAAAAGAGAAAAGAACAAAAAAAAAAAA
>NC_091552.1:5300980-5303480 GCF_042767895.1 Penaeus vannamei
TCTCCTCCTTCCCTTCTCTCTTCCTTCCTCCTTCTCCTGTTTTCTTCCTTTCTTTCTTCCATTCTCTCTTCCTTCCCCTCTCTCCTCCTTCCATCCTCTCCTCCTTCCTCTTTCTCCTCTTTTCTGCCCTTCTTTCTTCCTTCCCTCCTCTCCTCCTTTCCATCCTCTCCGCCTTCCTTTTTCTCCTCTTTTCTGCCTTTCTTCCATTCTCTCTTTCTTCCCCTCTCTCCTCCTTCCCTTCTCTCCTCCTTCCTCTCTCTCCTCTTTTCATCTTTTCTTTCTTCCATTCTCTCTTCCTTCCCCTTTCTCCTCTTTTCATCCTCGCCTTCGATCCTTTCTTGCTTCCATTCTCTCTTCCTCCCCCTCTCCCTCTCCTCTCTCCTCTTCCCCTCCTATTCTCTCCTCCTTCCCTCCTCTCCATTTGGACCAATGAGACAGGTAGACGAGGAAAATGAACAATTAGATGAGAGGAAGAAGGAAAAATACGATATTGAAAAACGATAATAAAAGCGGAAGTGGGAGATAACGAATAAAACGAAAGAAAATGGCAGATAATGAATAAAACGAAATAAAATGGGAGATAACGAATAAAACGAAATAAAATGGTAGACAATGAATAAAATGAAATGAAATGGTAGATAATGAATAAAACGAAATAAAATGGGAATTAATGAATAAAACGAAATAAAATGGTAGATAATGAATAAAACGAAATAAAATGGTAGATAATAACGACTACAATGGATGAAATTAAGTGAAAACGGCTGGTGATAAATAAAACACGAATATTAACAGAGATAATGACTTTAATGAAACGAAATGGAAGATGATTAAGAAAATGAACTAAGTGGTTTATAATCAATAAAATGAATAAAGGGGAGATAAGCAAATGAAAGGAAGAGGGATAAGAGTAAAGAGAACAGGAAGAGAAATATAAATTACTAATCAATATTGGCGTAAAAGGAGAATTTATATTACGTGTGTGTTTGTCTGGGCGTGTGTGTGTGTGTGTGTGTGTGTGTGTGTGTGTGTGTGTGTGTGTGTGTGTGTGTGTGTGTGTGTGTGTGTGTGTGTGTGTGTGTGTGTGTGTGTGTGTGTGTGTGTGTGTGTGTGTGTGTGTGTATTTATGTGTAAATACGTGTGTGTGTGTACGTTTGTTTGTGTATGTGCATGTGGGTGTATGTGTATATGTGTGTTTACATGTGTGTACGTGCGCTTGTTTGTGTACGTGCAAATGTACGAGCGCATGTGTACCTGTGTACGTGTGTTTGTGCGTGTGCTTGTGTATGTGTGTACGTGCGTGCGTGTGCGAGTGACTGCATGCATGACCGGGCGCGGTGCGCGGAGGAGGGTGGCGGGGGGGGGGGGTCGTCCTCGCTACGACCTGCCGGCGATTCACGAGCGGGGTGTGACCACGACCGCGAGGGGGGGAGGGGTGGGAGGGGGAGAGGGGGGGAAAGCCTCTGCCTCTCTCTCCTCCTACTCCTCCTGCTACTCTCTCCTCTCTCTCCCTCCTCCCGTTTCTCCACTTATCTCTCTCTCCTCCTTCTTCTCCTCCACTTCCCTCCTCTTCTTTTCTCCTCCTCTCTCCTCCCTCTTTCTCCTGCTCCTCCTCTCCTCTCCCCCTCTCCCCCCCTCTCCTCCCTTCTCCTCTCCTCCTCCTCCCCTCTTCCCTCCTTCTCTCTCCTCCCTCCTCCTCCCCACCCACCCCTCCCTCCTTTCTCCCTCAATCCTCCCCTCCCCCTTCCTCCCCTCCCTTTCTCCTCCTCATCTCCTCTCCCTCCTTCCTCCTCCCCTCCCCCTTCCTCCCTCCTCTCTCACCCTCTCCTCTTCCACCCCCTTCCTCTCTCCTCACCTCCCTTCCCCCTCCTCTCCCCTTCCTCCTCTCCCCCCTCCCCTCCCTTCCACTCACCCCTCCCCCTCCCTTCCTCCTCCTCCACCTTCCCTTCCTCCCCCTTCTTCTTCCTCTCTCCCACCCTCTCCCCCCCTCCACCCTCCCTCCCCACCTCTCCTTCCACTCACCCCACCCCCTCCCTTCCTCTCCCCCTCCCCTCCCTTCCTCCCCCTCCCTCCCTTCCTCCTCTCCCCACCCTCTCCCCTTCCCTCTCCTCCCTCCTTCCCTCTCACCCCTCCCTCTCCTCCCTCTTCCCTCTCCCTCCTCCTCTCCCCCCTCCTATCTACCTGTCCTTATTGATCCGCTCGAAGTGTCTTGTGCCTCGAGGCTTACACTTGTCCTGATACCTTATCGCATAACTACTTTAGGTGTTTCCCTCGGCTGTCTCGAGGCCTCGCTCGTCGCCGCGCCGGTTCTGGTCTCTTTTCTGTCTGTCTGTGTCTCTTTCTCTGTCTGTTTGGTTGTCTGTCTGTCTGGCTGTCTCTGTCTGTCTCTGTCTCACTCTCTCTCTCTCTGTCTGTCTCTGTCTCTGTCTCTGTCTCTGTCTCTGTCTGTCTCTCTCTTTCTCTCTCTCTCTCTCTCTCTCTCTCTCTCTCTCTCTCTCTC
>NC_091552.1:5310980-5323480 GCF_042767895.1 Penaeus vannamei
GAGGAGGAAGAGGAGGAGTGGAGGGCGGGAAGGGAGGAAGGGAGGAGGAAGAGGGGGAGGAGGAGGAGGAAGAGTGAGGAGGGGGGGGAGGAGGCAGGGAGGGGAGGAGGGTGGAGGGAGGAGGAAGAGGAGGGAGAGGAGAGGAGGAAGAGGGAGGAGGAGGAGGAGGAGGAGGAGGGAGGGAGGTGAAGGAGGAAGTGGGAGGAGGGGAGGAGGAGGCGAGTGGAGGAGGAAGAGGGAGGAGGAGGGGGAGGAGGGAAGAGGAGGAGGAGGGAGGAGGTGGGGGAGGGGGAGGAGGAGGAGGGGGAGGGAGGTAGTGAAGGAGGAGAAGGAGGAGGAGGAGGGAGAGAGGAGGAGGAGGAGGAGCAGGGAGATGGAGGAGGGAGGAGGAGGGGGGAGGCAGAGGGAGGGGAAGGGTGGTGGAGGGGGAGGAGGAAGAGGGAGGGGGTAGGGCAGAGGGGGGGAAAGAAGAAGGGAGTGAGGTGGAGGAAGAGGGAGGGGGGAGGAGGAGGAGGAGGGAGGAAGGGAGAGGAGGAGGGAGGGTGGGGGAGGAAGGAGAGGGAGGAGGAAGTGAGGAGGAGGAGGGGGAGGAGGAAGGGGGAGGAGTGAGGAGAAGGAGAAGAAGAAGAAGAAGACGAAGGAAAAGAAGAAGAAGACGAAGACGAAGGAAGACTAAGAAGAAGAAGAAGAAGCAGGAGGAGAAGGAGGAGGAGTTCGATTCCATGCGGCGCCGAGAGTCTGAGCCTCTGTCTGAGTCACTCTTGTTTATGGTGCGGCAAGGGAGTGGGGGGTGGGGGGGTAGATGGGCAGGGAGTAAAGGGGGTAAAGGAGTAAGGTGGTGGGTGGGAGTTGGGTGGGGGGGGGGAAGGGAGGCAAGCAGGTGAGGTTCCATCGCCGGCTTAACTAACTATCCAACTATCTATCTAACTATCTAACTATCTAACTATCTAACTCCTAACTACTACTAACTACAGGTTGGGTCTTCCTGCCACAAGGAACCTATTTAGAAGTTTGTTTTACTTATCTATTTATTTATTTATTTTTTTTTGGTTTGATTATATAATGGGATGTGATTCTTTTGTGTTTTACTTCATATATATATATTTTTTTTTTGGTTTGATTATATATTGGGATGTGATTCTTTTATCTGTTTTTTTTCGTAATCTATCGGTTCTGATATAGATTATTTTTCTATAGGAGAATGTTGCTTGTAAATGTCTGCGAATAATATTTAACGAAGTATATGAAACCGCAATAACAAAATTACTTACCTCTCTTTCTTTCTAACATATCTAAGAATTGATGAATATTTATGAATCCAGTAATCTTTAAAAAATAAATAAATAAAATAAAAAAGTAAGATTTCATTATTTTTTTCCCGCAAACGTCATTCGTAAAAAAAAAAAAAAAAAAGGTAAGATTTTCCCCGTAACCGCCATTCGTAAAAAAAAGAAAGAAAAAAAAAAGATTTTCCTATTTTTTTCGTAACCGCCATTCGTAAGAAAAAAAATTAAGATTATCCTATTTTTTTCGTAGCCGACATTCGTAAAATAATAATAATAATAATAATAATAAAACTAGGAAAGATTTCCTCAGTTTCTTCGTAACCGCCATTTCGTAAAAAAAAAAAAAAAAAAAAAAAAAAAAAAACGTCATGCAGACTGCCTCCTCCGACGCCTGGTCGACCTTTCTCCCGGCCAGAAACCTGCATTACGGTGCCAGGTCACGAAACACTCAGCACAAGCCGTGTGTGCGACTGACCTTCTGAGGCACCGCCCACGACCTTTCCACCCGGCACGAAGGACAAGAGCCCAGGCACTTCCCCCTCCAGCCCGTTCACGCCCGTTCACGCCCACACAGCCTCCGCAGGGATGTGGTGGGGTGGGGTGGGGGAGGGAGGAGGGGGGAGGGGGTGTCTTGGTGGCTTAGATCTTCATCTCGTGAACTTTCGGCATCATGTCTGGACGCCTCCTGACCTTTTTCTGTCTTTTCCCTCCATCTCCTTCTTGCGTCTTTCAACTATGCGGTTTCCATCATTAGCGTCTTATGACCTATTATTCCTCTCCTTCCTTAGCGGTGCTTATGCTGCTTCTTCTATTAATAACACATTCAATGCAGTGTCTTTTATCGTTGGTACTTTTGCAATGCTCGTTCTAGGTAAGTATTTTGGGGACTGGGGACTTTGCTTGGCCAATCTCCATGCAGTCTCTCTCTTTCTTTCTCTCTCTCTCTCTCTCTCTTTCTATCTTTCTATCTCTCTATCTTTCTATCTCTCTCTTTCTCTCTCTCTCTCTCTCTATCTCTATCTCTCCTTTTATCGGAGCAACTGAAATGCAAACAAACGCGCTAATACATACAAAAAAAGCATTTTCATTACAAAAGCAAAAGTACAATACACTGAAATAGATCCATTTTCTTGGTACAACGATCTCCTACTTTCATATCCGTCTCGATCACGGTGGAAGGACTATCGAATCACGTCTTTCTAACATCTATTTACTTATTTATCTATCTATTTGTGATTTTTTGGGTCGAGAATAACTCATCCAGTCAATCTTGCAACCCACACTGTGCATCGTCGGGTTCTGAGCAAGATATCCCCATCTATCTAAAACTTCATACAGTGACTGATTCATGAGATAATAAAATTAACTGCCTTTTCTTCATAATACAGCGTCTCTCTTTATAGATATTGCTTTATGAGTGCCCCCCCTTTAAAAAAAAGAAGGTTAGTGTTTTCTGTCGATAGGAGTGTGTTATTTATCACTATTCTTTTATTATCTATATTTCTTCTATTTTTATTTCCCTCCCCGAATTCCGTTCTTCATGCACTTGCAAAATAAAATCTTCTTCGCTATCATGAATCATCTCTTTCTCAATCGTGATGTTTTATAAATCGCTTTTCAGGCAATTGCAGCATGTCATCCTTCACTTTATTAGTTCCTCCGTCACTCCCAACTCCATCAGAATAATTCGCTTATGTCTATAAAACTGACAATTACGATAATCAGTCTTTCTCTCTCCATCCTTCCTTCCCCCCCTGCCTCCCTCCCTCCCTCCCATCCTTTCAATCTTCCCCTTCCTCCTCTCCGTCCCTCCCCTGCCTCTTTCCATCCCTCTCCCTCCCTGCCTCCTTCCCTTCTCCTCCCCCCTTCCTCCCATCCTCCTCACCTTCTTCCCCCTCCTTTTCCCCTCCTCCCTCCCTCCCATCCCTCTTCTTCCTTCCTCCTCCCTCACATCCTCCTCAATCTTCCTCCTTCCCCTCCCTCCCTCCTCCCATCCTTCTTCCCTTCCTCCCTCCCTCCCTCCCATCTCTTCAACCCTTCCCCTTCCTCCTCCTCCTTCCATCCTCCCTTCCCATCCTCTTCTTCCCTCCCTCCTCCCATCCCATCCTCTCAATCTTCTCTCCCTCCCCTCCTCCCATCCCCTTCTTCCTCCTTCCTCATCCTCTCAATCTTCCCCTTCCTCCCTCCTTCCATCCCTCCCCTCCTATCCCCTTCTTCCCTCCCTGTCTCCCTCCTTCTCCCTCCCATCCTCCTCAATCTTCCCCTCCCTGTCCTCCTTCATATCCATCCCTCCCATCCCCTTCTTCCCTCCCTCTCCCCTTCCTCCCATCCTCTAAATTTTCCTTCCTCCCTCCCTCCCTCCCACTTTCCTCAATTTTCCCTCCTCCTCCCTCCCTACTTCTCCTCTCTTTCCTCCCTCCCTCCCATCTTCATCAATCTTCCCCTCCCTCCTCCCATCTCCTCTTCTTCCTCCCTCCCTTCCTCCCATCCTTCCTCACCTTCCTCCTTCCTCCCTCCTTCCATCCCTCCTTCCCATCCCCTTCCTTCCCTCCCTCCCTCCCATCCTCTCAATCTTCCCCCTCCTCCCTCCTCCCTCCCATCCTCCCAATTTTCCCCTCCTCCCTCCCTTCCTCCCTCCCTCCCATCCTCTAAATCTTCCTCCTTCCTCCCTCCTTCTCCACCTCTCTTCCCTTTCTCCTCCCATCCCATTCCTCAATCTTTCCCCTCCTCCCTCCCTCCCATCCCCTTCTTCCTCCTCTCCCTCCCTTCCTCTCAATCCTCCCCCTCCCTCATCCTCCCTCCCCCTTCCATCCCTCCTCCGTCCCATCCCCTTCTTCCCTCCCTCCCTCCCTCCCATCCTCTCAATCTTCCCCCTCCTCCCTCCTCCCTCCCTCCCCCTCCCTCTCCCGTAGGACTTCGATGATGCCCAGAAAACGTTGCGGTTTTTGGGCAAATTGTCATCCAAAATCGAATTATTTTTGTCTCCTAAGAGTTCTCGGAGAAACTAAAGGGATGATACGATTATATTTTATTTAGGTGAAGAGAAAATCGGGAGAAGAGAAGAGAGCAAGAAACAAGGGTAGAGAGAGAGGAAGATAAAAGGAGAGACATAGGTGAAGGAGAAGAGGAAAATATAAAATAAGTTCAATAACAAGGAGTACAGGGAAGATTATGATGATGAAAAAAAAGGAAATGGAACAGAAAAAAAAGAAACAGAAGTAAAAAAATACCAAATTTAGAAGATCAATATTAAACGAAAATGCAAGACGAAAAAAAAGTTGAGAAAGACGAAAAAGGGTACAAAGAGCAACACAAAAGAATCGCAATTCCTCCATTAAACCTTTACCATACCCTAAGACAGGAGATAAAAGCCACCATTTCAATCAAGATCCTGAGAGGAGGAGGAGGAGCCAAAGAAATCGACAAAGAAGAAGGAGGAGAAGGAAGAGAAGATACAGGAGAGGGAGAGATGAAGAAGAAGATAAAGAAGATGATGAAGGAGAAGAAGATGAAGGAGAAGGAGAAAGAGAAGAAGAAGGAGGAGGAGATGAAGAAGTAGGAGAAGAAGAAGAAGATGAAGGAGAAGAAGATGGAGATGAAGGAAGAGAAAAAGGAGTAGAAGAAGAAGCAATAGGAGAAGAAAAAAGATGAAAGAGAAGATGAAGGCGAAGGAAGAGAAGAAGGAGTAGAAGATGCAGGAGGAGAAGAAGAAGAAGAAAAAGATGAAAGAGAAGGCGAAGGCGAAGGAGGAGATGAAGAAGAAGAAGAAGACAAGAAGGAACAGAAGGAGATCCGCCGACCCCCCTTCCATCACGAGGGATCAACAACGTCCCGTCACAATCAGGAATTCTTATTAACGGTTTCGTATTTTTAGCTACTGTCATCACCATCCTCATCAGGCTAATGGAGATCGCGTTTTCTGTTATTTTTTTATATATAACTTTTTTTTTTTGAAAGAGAAGGCCCACGTCACCAAAGGACTTTTCTCGGTGATTGGGAAACAAGACGTCAGATGATTTTTATTATTTTTTGGAAATGTTATACAAGGTATTGTTTTTCAAAAATTGGTATACTTATAAATTGATATTGTAAACCTGTGTGCACACACACTCACATACACACACACGTGTGTGTGTGTGTGTGTGCGTGTGTGTGTGTGTGTGTGTGTGTGTGTGTGTGTGTGTGTGTGTGTGTGTGTGTGTGAGGGAGTGAGTGGAGTGAGTGAGTGAGTGAGTGGTGAGTGGAGTGGGTGAGTGAGTGAGTGAGTGAGTGAGTGAGTGAGTGAGTGAGTGAGTGAGTGAGTGAGTGAGTGTGTGTGTGTATGTGTGTGTGTGCACATAAACACATATATAATCCAAACACAGTCACACAACATTACCCAAGAGCCAGATCTGACACGGCAAAAAAAAAAAGCCCGAAAATGATGAAGAAGAAAAGTTGACCGAAAAATCGCCCGAAGGAGGAACTGGAGGAGGTTCAGATAGAATTTCCGAAGGTACACGTGAGGGGAAAAGAAGCAGGAAAATAAGAAATTGAAGGAGAAGAAAAAAAAAGGGGGGGAAATAATGTGGAGTTTGGATGTGAGATGTAGGATTGGATGTGGATGGAAGAGTGTGTAGATGAAGGAAGATGGAGGAAGATGGAGGAATGAGGTAAAAGATGGAGAGATGGGGTAGGAGGAGAGAAATAAAAAAGAGATATGGAGGAAGAGGAATATATTAAACAAATGGAGAGGAGGAAAGGGATATAAGGTGGAGGAGGAATGAAGTAAGAGATAGGGAGATGAAGGAGGAATGAAGTAAAGAAATGTAGTGATGGAGAAGAAATGAAGTAAATGATGGAGAGATGAAGAAATGAAGTAAAAGATAAAGAGATTGAGGAGAAATTAAGTAAACGAAATGTAGAGATGAAGAAGAAATGAAGAAAAAGATAGAGAGATTGAGGAGGAATGAAGTAAATGATGGAGAGATGGAGGAGGAGGAATGAAGCAAAAAATGAATACTTGAAGTTGGAGGAAAGAATATAAAGGATGATTAAATTGAGGAGGAGGTAGAAAGTGGAAAAATATGAAGAGATCGACGAGGAGAATTGAAGTAAAAAAAAAGATAAATAAAGGAGAAAAGAGATAAATAAATAATTAAATGGAGGTGGGAAGAGATAAAAGATGGATAAATGGAGGAAAGGGAAAGAGGTAAAATATTGATAAAAGGAATAGAGAAAGATACGTAATAAAGCGGATAGGAATGGTGGAGGGAAGAGATAAAAGATGGATAAATGGAGGAAAGGGAAAGAGGTAAAATATTGATAAAAGGAATAGAGAAAGATACGTAATAAAGCGGATAGGAATGGTGGAGGGAAGAGATAAAAGATGGATAAATGGAGGAAAGGGAAAGAGGTAAAATATTGATAAAAGGAATAGAGAAAGATACATAATAAAGCGGATAGGAATGGAGGAGGGAAGAGATAAAAGATGGATAAATGGAGGGAAAGGAAAGAGGTAAAATATTGATAAAAGGAATAGAGAAAGATACGTAATAAAGCGGATAGGAATGGAGGAGGGAAGAGATAAAAGATGGATAAATGGAGGAAAGGGAAAGAGGTAAAATATTGATAAAAGGAATAGAGAAAGATACGTAATAAAGCGGATAGGAATGGTGGAGGGAAGAGATAAAAGATGGATAAATGGAGGAAAGGGAAAGAGGTAAAATATTGATAAAAGGAATAGAAAAAGATACGTAATAAAGCGGATAGGAATGGTGGAGGGAAGAGGTAAAAGATGGATAAATGGAGGAAAGGGAAAGAGGTAAAATATTGATAAAAGGAATAGAGAAAGATACGTAATAAAGCGGATAGGAATAGAACGAAAGACTAATCTTGAGAATTAGAAATTTCGACGTAGAATAATAATAAAAATAACAATAAAAAAAATAAAACTTTTTCCTTCACATTTAAAGACGGATGTTCGAGATTAGAGTAAATACCTAACTTTACTTCAGAGTAGAAAACCTCATATTAAACTAATGAAAAATGAGACAGTGTACAAAAAAAAAAAAAATAAAAAAAAAAAAAAATAAATAAATAAATAAATAAATAAATTTAAAAATAAATAAATAAGAAAATCATGAAACGATAGTAATTATCATCAAACTTAGAGATCATTTTCGTTCATATAAATAATTTTCGTTTGTCTTACGCCATCCATTTTACAAGAAGAGATGACTGACTATCGAACTTATGACATGACTTATGACTGACTATGGAACTTATGACATGACTTATCAAGATGACTTAGACTCGTGGGTTGTAAAATACACAAAGGAGTATCTTTAAGGTGTAGCTCTGCGGTTGATGGGTTGCTGGGGAAAGGGGGGTGGGGAGGAAGAGGGGGGGGAGGTAGACCCCCGCCGGCGACTCACCTGCTACTCAGGTGAGGAAGGGGGGAGGAGGGGAAGGGGGGGAGGGGAGGGAAGGAAGGAGGGGAGGGGAGACACCCACACCAAGATTACAGATGAATCAATAGCGGAGTGTGCGTGAGTGAATGTGGATGTGGGTGTGTGTGTGTGTGTGTGTGTGTGTGTGTGTGTGTGTGTGAGTGTATGTGTGTGTGTGTGTGTTTGCGTGTGTGTGTGAGTGGGTGAGTGTATGTGTGTGTGTGCCCATGAGTGTATGAACATACGTGTGTCTTTGTGTGTGTGTCTGTGTGCGTGTATGTGCTTGTGTTATTCTCGTAATCTAATTTGTTCTTGCGTGTGTGAATGAAGGACGGGGTGTAGGTGTATGTGTGTACGCGAATGTGTGTGTATACGCGTATGTGTGTGTGTACGCGTATGTGTGTACTCATGTAAGGGGAGGAAGGAGGGGTTACATGTGCGTGTGCATATATAACTTCGCATGAGGATGTGCGTGTACCACTGTGTGCGAATGTATGCGTGTGTGCGTGTATCTTCGCGTGTGTAAGTCCACGGCAAATGGCAGGGTGGGGGGGCGGGGGGGGAGGGGGTGGAGAACACAGTCTCACAAAGAAGAGGGGAGATGGCCGAGCATTCAGAGGGGAGCGAGGAGGCAAAGAGACAATGAGGAGGGGAGAGACGAGACAACAGACCAGAGGAAGTGAGAGGCGAACGGAGAGGGGAGGCGAGGGGAAGGGGGTGGCGGACGGGAGGCGTGAGGGGAAGGGGGAGGCGGACAGGAGGCGGAGGGGTTGATGGGGGGAAGGGGAAGGGGAAGGGGAGGAGGAGGAGGAGGAGGAGGAAGGAACATGTGAAGATGGGAAGGCGGAGGGAAGCTGTCAAGAGGGAGATATGAAAGGGATGTGGAGAGAATGAGAGTGAGAGGGAATGAGAGCATGAGGGAGGAGAGGAGAAAGGGACAGGGACAGAGGAAAAGGACGGGGAAAAGGAGGGAAAAAGAGAGAGGGAAAGAGGGAGGGAAGGAGGTAGAGAGAGAGAGAGAGAGAGAGAGAGAGAGAGAGAGAGAGAGAGAGAGAGAGAGAGAGAGAGAGAGAGAGAGAGAGAGAGAGAGAGAGAGGAGAGAGAAAGGTCATGCACATTCATGAAAGTGCGTGAGCGAGGAGGGGGGAGGGTGACAGAGGGGTGTGGCAGGCCGGCGGTCGTGCAAGCAGACGGGACCCACACGCGCACCAGTCACGGGCACATAGCAACACCACGCAGTCCCAGTGTCACGCCTCCCCGTTGCTGTTAACGTCTCTCGCCCGCGTCTGCCTGCCGTGGCTGCATGGTTACAAATCTGGGTCATGCAGCCATGCGCAAGCCGGCAGAGTCTGAAGCAGGTTCCGATCGCCACGCTGGAACGCCGGTCGCGAGTGCGTCGGCGCCGGAGCGGAGAAGCCGGGCGGTCCCTTCTGGTCCCTTCTGGTCGGCGGGTCGGTGATGCGCTTCCTCCGTTGCCCTGGCGATGCTGCTGAGGCCGGGGACGAGACGCCACTGGGAGATGAGGCGCGGCGTCGGGGCGAGGAGACGGGGACCCGAGGAGCGCCAGGGAGCCGGTCGGACCCGACGGCAGCGCCCGCAAACCTTGGGACTTAGAGAGAGCCCTTCGAACCTCAATCGAACCCCGCATGAAATCGTAACGCGTAGGTAACGGACGGTTGTAACGGGGAATAACGTAAGAGACTGATGCGGCGCTTTTAAGGGTGATTATCGTTCGAATCGTGAAAGCCCATGAACTAAAACGCCGCGAAGATAGACCATGATGATGAAGATGAGGATGATAATGTAGAAAACGAAAGAGAGAGAGAGAGAGAGAGAAAGAGAGAAAGAGAGAGGAGAGGGAGGCGAGGAAGCCGACAGGACGAAGCCGAGCAAAAGATGCAAATAATGACACCGATGCCCAGAGAGAGAGAGAGACCGAACAGCGCCAAAGAAGAACGTCTGACAGCAGGAAAAAACGACCCAAACCGGACCAACAAACGCCCCAAGATGACACATACAATCCTCCTACAAGTGGCGATGACGATGACGAAGGGAAGACGATGACTTAGAGACAACGAGCCGCTGTACAAGGGATGATGAAGCTGGCCTGAGACCCGCTAGGCTGCTGTGAGGCGGTGTGGCGGCCGAGGCTCACGCTTCTGTATTGATTCTCCCACATGCACGCTCATCTCTCATCTCTTCTCACGCTGTCTCTCTCTTTCCTTCTCTCTCTCTCTCTTTCTCTTTCATATTCGTTGTTTCTCTTTGCTCTGTCTCTTTCTCTGTCAGATTTATTTCTCTCTCTCTCCCTCTCTTTCCTTCTACCTCTCCTTTTCTGTCAGATTCCTCTCTCTCTCTCCCTCTTTCTCTGTCAGATTCGTTATTTTCTCTCTCTTTCTTTCTCTGTCAGATTCGTTATTTCTCTCTCTCTCTCTCTGTCAAATTCGTTATCTCTCTCTCTTTCTGTCAGATTCACTATTTCTCTCTCTCTCTCTTTCTGCCAGATTCGTTCTCTGTCTCTCTCTCTGTTAGATTTGTTCTTTCTTTCTTTCTTCTCTATCTCTATCAATTCCTCTCACTTTCTCTATCAAATTCTCACTCTCTCACTCCCGCTATCATATCTAGTTACCAAACCATTTCTCTATCGCTTTTGCTGCCCTAAGAGTATGTGTGTTTGTTTACTTGTATGTTTGTATATTTATAATTGAGTATATACCGGTGACGGGCTAAGTGAAAAGACAGATAACATAGTAAAGAGACGGATAGATTTATGTGGCTTTAAATAGATAGACTGAATGATAGATTGAAAACTTGATTGATTGAGAGAGGGAGAGGGAGAGGGAGAGGGAGAGAGGGAGAGAAGGAGGGAGGGAGGGAGGGAGGGAGAGAATAAACCAAATAGTGCGGAGAAAAGAGAAAAGAGGAAGAAAGAGAAAGAAAGAGAGAGATAGATAGAGAAGAGAAGAGAAGAGAGAGGAGAGAGAAGTGAAAAGAAAGAAGAGAAGAGAGAGAGAGAGAGAAAGAATGCGAAGAGAGAAGAGAAAAGAGAGGAGAGATAAAAGAGAAAAGAGAAGAGAGAGAAGAGAGCAAGAAAGAGAGCAGGGACCTCCCAGCAGCTAATCCTCCGGCGATCAGGACAATAGCCCAAGACCCTCCCCTTCAAAACCAGGTCCCGCGCCGAGTTACCCGTAAGGCCCACTCGCACAGGTAATACCCAGGCCATTTTCGACTTTCCCGCCCGAGGCACATGACACTGCCTTCCCCCCCCTCCTCCAAGACGGCTCATCTGATGCCCGAGAGCAGCGCCGGGATGTGATGAAGCATGAATTAAAACGGGATCAGCAGATTTGTCCTCTCGCGCCGCCCGCCCGCCGGTGACTGAGGCGGTGGACCGGGAAGGGGGTCGGGCTCGAACTGGAGCAGTTGCTTGATTGCTTGTTTGGTTGTTTGATTTTGTGTTTGTTTTTGTTTTGATTTGTTTGTGTGTGTGTGGGGGGGGGGTGCGTGTGGGGGTGTATGGGTGTGGATGTTTCGGGCGTGTGTGTGTGTGTGTGTGTGTGTGTGTGTGTGTGTGTGTGTGTGTGTGTGTGTGTGTGTGTGTGTGTGTGTGTGTGTGTGAGTGTGAGTGTGAGTGTGAGTGTGAGTGTGTGTGTGTGTGTGTGTGTGTGTGTGTGTGTGTGTGAGTAGGTGAGTGAGTGAGTGAGTGTGTGTGTGTGTGTGTGTGAGTGAGTGAGTGTGTGTGTGTGTGTGTGTGAGTGTGTGTGAGTGTGTGTGAGTGTGTGTGAGTGTGTGTGAGTGTGAGTGTGTGTGAGTGAGTGAGTGAGTGAGTGAGTGAGTGAGTGAGTGTGTGTGTGTGTGTGTGTGTGTGTGTGTGTGTGTGTGTGTGTGTGTGCGTGCGTATGTGCATGTGTGTGTGTGTGTGTACGTGTTTGTGTGCCTGTTTCACTTGTTTACGCTATGATTTGAGTTTCGAGAACCTCCTGAAGAGAACCCATACTTGCAACACGTGATGGAGAACATATAACAGAACTTCCATTCCCTTTAACAACCATTCGGTGTTTTTAATCGTCATTAAGGACGTCAAATCACCGTTACGAATACAATGACAAGTTGTTATCCTGTTATGAGTTGCTTTGGTTATTTACTTACCTTTGTTCTTCTTTTAATATACATTTAAAAGGAAAAAGAATACATCAAATATCATGCGTTATAGTTATTTGAGTGCATAATTACGAAGGAAACGTCAAGCAGCGACACAAAACGAACAAGACAAGAATATCAGTAAAGAACAAGAGAACAAGAGAACAAGAACATCAAGAGACGAACAAGAACATCAATATTTTTTTATTTTATTATTATTATTTTTTAACACCGACATTAACACAGACAATGAGAAAACGATAGCGTCAAAATTACACGAGATAGAGAGAAATTTTTGAAGAAAAAAAAAATCCACATTCCTGTTTCATTTCAGCTTCGAACCGACAGTCGCTCGGTCACAACATAACCTTCAGGCGTCACACACACAAAAAAGAGAGAGAAAAAATCTTTATCTGTGTATGTGACGCCCTTGTGTCACGGTGACGTCACGAATCGAGATGCCACAAGAAGCCAAGATGTCACAGGAAAGCGGCATGCGACATCCACCACACATGCTGACTTACGCTAGCATCGCCGTTCTGGGCAGCTGCCTGGAAAGTAGAATAAGATTTATTCTCCGTCACACAACACTCTCCACGAGCGAAATCACTTGTGCTTCCTATGGCATTGTTTAAAGGTGTTA
>NC_091552.1:5328480-5340980 GCF_042767895.1 Penaeus vannamei
TCTCCTCCCGAGTAAAAACGGCGAGGAACACTCTCCTCCCGAGTAAAAACGGCGAGGAACACTCTCCTCCCGAGTAAAAACGGCGAGGAACACTCTCCTCCCGAGTAAAAACGGCGAGGAACACTCTCCTCCCGAGTAAAAACGGCGAGGAACACTCTCCTCCCGAGTAAAAACGGCGAGGAACACTCTCCTCCCGAGTAAAAACGGCGAGGAACACTCTCCTCCCGAGTAAAAACGGCGAGGAACACTCTCCTCCCGAGTAAAAACGGCGAGGAACACTCTCCTCCCGAGTAAAAACGGCGAGGAACACCCTCCTCCCGAGTAAAAACGGCGAGGAACACTCTCCTCCCGAGTAAAAACGGCGAGGAACACTCTCCTCCCGAGTAAAAACGGCGAGGAACACTCTCCTCCCGAGTAAAAACGGCGAGGAACACCCTCCTCCCGAGTAAAAACGGCGAGGAACACTCTCCTCCCGAGTAAAAACGGCGAGGAACACCCTCCTCCCGAGTAAAAACGGCGAGGAACACTCTCCTCCCGAGTAAAAACGGCGAGGAACACTCTCCTCCCGAGTAAAAACGGCGAGGAACACTCTCCTCCCGAGTAAAAACGGCGAGGAACACTCTCCTCCCGAGTAAAAACGGCGAGGAACACTCTCCTCCCGAGTAAAAACGGCGAGGAACACTCTCCTCCCGAGTAAAAACGGCGAGGAACACCCTCCTCCCGAGTAAAAACGGCGAGGAACACTCTCCTCCCGAGTAAAAACGGCGAGGAACACTCTCCTCCCGAGTAAAAACGGCGAGGAACACTCTCCTCCCGAGTAAAAACGGCGAGGAACACTCTCCTCCCGAGTAAAAACGGCGAGGAACACTCTCCTCCCGAGTAAAAACGGCGAGGAACACTCTCCTCCCGAGTAAAAACGGCGAGGAACACTCTCCTCCCGAGTAAAAACGGCGAGGAACACTCTCCTCCCGAGTAAAAACGGCGAGGAACACTCTCCTCCCGAGTAAAAACGGCGAGGAACACTCTCCTCCCGAGTAAAAACGGCGAGGAACACTCTCCTCCCGAGTAAAAACGGCGAGGAACACCCTCCTCCCGAGTAAAAACGGCGAGGAACACTCTCCTCCCGAGTAAAAACGGCGAGGAACACTCTCCTCCCGAGTAAAAACGGCGAGGAACACTCTCCTCCCGAGTAAAAACGGCGAGGAACACTCTCCTCCCGAGTAACAACGGCGAGGAACACTCTCCTCCCGAGTAAAAACGGCGAGGAACACCCTCCTCCCGAGTAAAAACGGCGAGGAACACTCTCCTCCCGAGTAAAAACGGCGAGGAACACTCTCCTCCCGAGTAAAAACGGCGAGGAACACTCTCCTCCCGAGTAAAAACGGCGAGGAACACTCTCCTCCCGAGTAAAAACGGCGAGGAACACTCTCCTCCCGAGTAAAAACGGCGAGGAACACTCTCCTCCCGAGTAAAAACGGCGAGGAACACTCTCCTCCCGAGTAACAACGGCGAGGAACACTCTCCTCCCGAGTAAAAACGGCGAGGAACACCCTCCTCCCGAGTAAAAACGGCGAGGAACACTCTCCTCCCGAGTAAAAACGGCGAGGAACACCCTCCTCCCGAGTAAAAACGGCCAGGAACACCCTCCTCCCGAGTAAAAACGGCGAGGAACACTCTCCTCCCGAGTAACAACGGCGAGGAACACTCTCCTCCCGAGTAAAAACGGCGAGGAACACCCTCCTCCCGAGTAAAAACGGCGAGGAACACTCTCCTCCCGAGTAAAAACGGCGAGGAACACTCTCCTCCCGAGTAAAAACGGCGAGGAACACTCTCCTCCCGAGTAAAAACGGCGAGGAACACTCTCCTCCCGAGTAAAAACGGCGAGGAACACTCTCCTCCCGAGTAAAAACGGCGAGGAACACTCTCCTCCCGAGTAAAAACGGCGAGGAACACTCTCCTCCCGAGTAAAAACGGCGAGGAACACTCTCCTCCCGAGTAAAAACGGCGAGGAACACTCTCCTCCCGAGTAAAAACGGCGAGGAACACTCTCCTCCCGAGTAAAAACGGCCAGGAACACCCTCCTCCCGAGTAAAAACGGCGAGGAACACTCTCCTCCCGAGTAACAACGGCGAGGAACACTCTCCTCCCGAGTAAAAACGGCGAGGAACACTCTCCTCCCGAGTAACAACGGCGAGGAACACTCTCCTCCCGAGTAAAAACGGCGAGGAACACCCTCCTCCCGAGTAAAAACGGCGAGGAACACTCTCCTCCCGAGTAAAAACGGCGAGGAACACCCTCCTCCCGAGTAAAAACGGCGAGGAACACTCTCCTCCCGAGTAACAACGGCGAGGAACACTCTCCTCCCGAGTAAAAACGGCGAGGAACACCCTCCTCCCGAGTAAAAACGGCGAGGAACACCCTCCTCCCGAGTAACAACGGCGAGGAACACCCTCCTCCCGAGTAACAACGGCGAGGAACACTCTCCTCCCGAGTAAAAACGGCGAGGAACACCCTCCTCCCGAGTAAAAACGGCGAGGAACACCCTCCTCCCGAGTAACAACGGCGAGGAACACTCTCCTCCCGAGTAAAAACGGCGAGGAACACCCTCCTCCCGAGTAAAAACGGCGAGGAACACTCTCCTCCCGAGTAAAAACGGCGAGGAACACCCTCCTCCCGAGTAAAAACGGCGAGGAACACTCTCCTCCCGAGTAAAAACGGCGAGGAACACTCTCCTCCCGAGTAAAAACGGCGAGGAACACTCTCCTCCCGAGTAAAAACGGCGAGGAACACCCTCCTCCCGAGTAAAAACGGCGAGGAACACTCTCCTCCCGAGTAAAAACGGCGAGGAACACTCTCCTCCCGAGTAAAAACGGCGAGGAACACTCTCCTCCCGAGTAAAAACGGCGAGGAACACTCTCCTCCCGAGTAACAACGGCGAGGAACACTCTCCTCCCGAGTAAAAACGGCGAGGAACACTCTCCTCCCGAGTAAAAACGGCGAGGAACACTCTCCTCCCGAGTAAAAACGGCGAGGAACACTCTCCTCCCGAGTAAAAACGGCGAGGAACACTCTCCTCCCGAGTAAAAACGGCGAGGAACACTCTCCTCCCGAGTAAAAACGGCCAGGAACACTCTCCTCCCGAGTAAAAACGGCGAGGAACACTCTCCTCCCGAGTAAAAACGGCGAGGAACACCCTCCTCCCGAGTAAAAACGGCGAGGAACACTCTCCTCCAGAGTAAAAACGGCGAGGAACACTCTCCTCCCGAGTAAAAACGGCGAGGAACACTCTCCTCCCGAGTAAAAACGGCGAGGAACACCCTCCTCCCGAGTAAAAACGGCGAGGAACACTCTCCTCCCGAGTAAAAACGGCGAGGAACACTCTCCTCCCGAGTAAAAACGGCGAGGAACACTCTCCTCCCGAGTAAAAACGGCGAGGAACACTCTCCTCCCGAGTAAAAACGGCGAGGAACACCCTCCTCCCGAGTAAAAACGGCCAGGAACACTCTCCTCCCGAGTAAAAACGGCGAGGAACACTCTCCTCCCGAGTAAAAACGGCGAGGAACACTCTCCTCCCGAGTAACAACGGCGAGGAACACTCTCCTCCCGAGTAAAAACGGCGAGGAACACTCTCCTCCCGAGTAAAAACGGCGAGGAACACTCTCCTCCCGAGTAACAACGGCGAGGAACACTCTCCTCCCGAGTAAAAACGGCGAGGAACACTCTCCTCCCGAGTAAAAACGGCGAGGAACACTCTCCTCCCGAGTAAAAACGGCGAGGAACACTCTCCTCCCGAGTAAAAACGGCGAGGAACACCCTCCTCCCGAGTAAAAACGGCGAGGAACACTCTCCTCCCGAGTAAAAACGGCGAGGAACACTCTCCTCCCGAGTAAAAACGGCGAGGAACACTCTCCTCCCGAGTAAAAACGGCGAGGAACACTCTCCTCCCGAGTAAAAACGGCGAGGAACACTCTCCTCCCGAGTAAAAACGGCGAGGAACACTCTCCTCCCGAGTAAAAACGGCGAGGAACACCCTCCTCCCGAGTAAAAACGGCGAGGAACACTCTCCTCCCGAGTAACAACGGCGAGGAACACTCTCCTCCCGAGTAAAAACGGCGAGGAACACTCTCCTCCCGAGTAAAAACGGCGAGGAACACCCTCCTCCCGAGTAAAAACGGCGAGGAACACTCTCCTCCCGAGTAAAAACGGCGAGGAACACTCTCCTCCCGAGTAAAAACGGCGAGGAACACTCTCCTCCCGAGTAAAAACGGCGAGGAACACCCTCCTCCCGAGTAACAACGGCGAGGAACACTCTCCTCCCGAGTAAAAACGGCGAGGAACACTCTCCTCCCGAGTAAAAACGGCGAGGAACACTCTCCTCCCGAGTAAAAACGGCGAGGAACACTCTCCTCCCGAGTAAAAACGGCCAGGAACACTCTCCTCCCGAGTAAAAACGGCCAGGAACACTCTCCTCCCGAGTAACAACGGCGAGGAACACTCTCCTCCCGAGTAAAAACGGCCAGGAACACTCTCCTCCCGAGTAAAAACGGCGAGGAACACTCTCCTCCCGAGTAAAAACGGCGAGGAACGCTCTCCTCCCGAGTAAAAACGGCGAGGAACACCCTCCTCCCGAGTAAAAACGGCGAGGAACACTCTCCTCCCGAGTAAAAACGGCGAGGAACACCCTCCTCCCGAGTAAAAACGGCGAGGAACACCCTCCTCCCGAGTAAAAACGGCCAGGAACACCCTCCTCCCGAGTAAAAACGGCGAGGAACACTCTCCTCCCGAGTAAAAACGGCGAGGAACACTCTCCTCCCGAGTAAAAACGGCGAGGAACACCCTCCTCCCGAGTAAAAACGGCGAGGAACACTCTCCTCCCGAGTAAAAACGGCGAGGAACACTCTCCTCCCGAGTAAAAACGGCGAGGAACACTCTCCTCCCGAGTAAAAACGGCGAGGAACACCCTCCTCCCGAGTAAAAACGGCGAGGAACACTCTCCTCCCGAGTAAAAACGGCGAGGAACACCCTCCTCCCGAGTAAAAACGGCGAGGAACACCCTCCTCCCGAGTAAAAACGGCCAGGAACACCCTCCTCCCGAGTAAAAACGGCGAGGAACACTCTCCTCCCGAGTAAAAACGGCGAGGAACACCCTCCTCCCGAGTAAAAACGGCGAGGAACACTCTCCTCCCGAGTAAAAACGGCGAGGAACACTCTCCTCCCGAGTAAAAACGGCGAGGAACACTCTCCTCCCGAGTAAAAACGGCCAGGAACACTCTCCTCCCGAGTAAAAACGGCGAGGAACACCCTCCTCCCGAGTAAAAACGGCGAGGAACACTCTCCTCCCGAGTAAAAACGGCCAGGAACACTCTCCTCCCGAGTAAAAACGGCGAGGAACACTCTCCTCCCGAGTAAAAACGGCCAGGAACACTCTCCTCCCGAGTAAAAACGGCGAGGAACACTCTCCTCCCGAGTAAAAACGGCCAGGAACACTCTCCTCCCGAGTAAAAACGGCGAGGAACACTCTCCTCCCGAGTAAAAACGGCGAGGAACGCTCTCCTCCCGAGTAAAAACGGTGAGGAACGCTCTCCTCCCGAGTAAAAACGGCGAGGAACACTCTCCTCCCGAGTAAAAACGGCGAGGAACGCTCTCCTCCCGAGTAAAAACGGTGAGGAACGCTCTCCTCCCGAGTAAAAACGGCGAGGAACACCCTCCTCCCGAGTAAAAACGGCGAGGAACACCCTCCTCCCGAGTAAAAACGGCCAGGAACACTCTCCTCCCGAGTAAAAACGGCGAGGAACACCCTCCTCCCGAGTAAAAACGGCCAGGAACACTCTCCTCCCGAGTAAAAACGGCGAGGAACACCCTCCTCCCGAGTAAAAACGGCCAGGAACACTCTCCTCCCGAGTAAAAACGGCGAGGAACACCCTCCTCCCGAGTAAAAACGGCCAGGAACACTCTCCTCCCGAGTAAAAACGGCGAGGAACACTCTCCTCCCGAGTAAAAACGGCGAGGAACGCTCTCCTCCCGAGTAAAAACGGCGAGGAACACTCTCCTCCCGAGTAAAAACGGCGAGGAACGCTCTCCTCCCGAGTAAAAACGGCGAGGAACACCCTCCTCCCGAGTAAAAACGGCCAGGAACACTCTCCTCCCGAGTAAAAACGGCGAGGAACACTCTCCTCCCGAGTAAAAACGGCGAGGAACACTCTCCTCCCGAGTAAAAACGGCGAGGAACACTCTCCTCCCGAGTAAAAACGGCGAGGAACACTCTCCTCCCGAGTAAAAACGGCCAGGAACACTCTCCTCCCGAGTAAAAACGGCGAGGAACACTCTCCTCCCGAGTAAAAACGGCGAGGAACACTCTCCTCCCGAGTAAAAACGGCGAGGAACACTCTCCTCCCGAGTAAAAACGGCGAGGAACACTCTCCTCCCGAGTAAAAACGGCGAGGAACACTCTCCTCCCGAGTAAAAACGGCCAGGAACACTCTCCTCCCGAGTAAAAACGGCGAGGAACACTCTCCTCCCGAGTAAAAACGGCGAGGAACACTCTCCTCCCGAGTAAAAACGGCGAGGAACACTCTCCTCCCGAGTAAAAACGGCGAGGAACACTCTCCTCCCGAGTAAAAACGGCCAGGAACACTCTCCTCCCGAGTAAAAACGGCGAGGAACACTCTCCTCCCGAGTAAAAACGGCGAGGAACACTCTCCTCCCGAGTAAAAACGGCGAGGAACGCTCTCCTCCCGAGTAAAAACGGCGAGGAACACCCTCCTCCCGAGTAAAAACGGCCAGGAACACTCTCCTCCCGAGTAAAAACGGCGAGGAACACCCTCCTCCCGAGTAAAAACGGCCAGGAACACTCTCCTCCCGAGTAAAAACGGCGAGGAACACCCTCCTCCCGAGTAAAAACGGCCAGGAACACTCTCCTCCCGAGTAAAAACGGCGAGGAACACTCTCCTCCCGAGTAAAAACGGCGAGGAACGCTCTCCTCCCGAGTAAAAACGGCGAGGAACACTCTCCTCCCGAGTAAAAACGGCGAGGAACGCTCTCCTCCCGAGTAAAAACGGCGAGGAACACCCTCCTCCCGAGTAAAAACGGCCAGGAACACTCTCCTCCCGAGTAAAAACGGCGAGGAACACTCTCCTCCCGAGTAAAAACGGCCAGGAACACTCTCCTCCCGAGTAAAAACGGCGAGGAACACTCTCCTCCCGAGTAAAAACGGCGAGGAACGCTCTCCTCCCGAGTAAAAACGGCCAGGAACACTCTCCTCCCGAGTAAAAACGGCGAGGAACACTCTCCTCCCGAGTAAAAACGGTGAGGAACACTCTCCTCCCGAGTAAAAACGGCGAGGAACACTCTCCTCCCGAGTAAAAACGGCGAGGAACACTCTCCTCCCGAGTAAAAACGGCGAGGAACACTCTCCTCCCGAGTAAAAACGGCGAGGAACACCCTCCTCCCGAGTAAAAACGGCCAGGAACACTCTCCTCCCGAGTAAAAACGGCGAGGAACACCCTCCTCCCGAGTAAAAACGGCCAGGAACACTCTCCTCCCGAGTAAAAACGGCGAGGAACACTCTCCTCCCGAGTAAAAACGGCCAGGAACACTCTCCTCCCGAGTAAAAACGGCGAGGAACACCCTCCTCCCGAGTAAAAACGGCCAGGAACACTCTCCTCCCGAGTAAAAACGGCGAGGAACACTCTCCTCCCGAGTAAAAACGGCGAGGAACACTCTCCTCCCGAGTAAAAACGGCGAGGAACACCCTCCTCCCGAGTAAAAACGGCCAGGAACACTCTCCTCCCGAGTAAAAACGGCCAGGAACACTCTCCTCCCGAGTAAAAACGGCCAGGAACACTCTCCTCCCGAGTAAAAACGGCGAGGAACACATTCCTCCCGAGTAAAAACGGCGAGGAACACTCCTCCCGAGTAAAAACGGCGAGGAACACTCTCCTCCCGAGTAAAAACGGCCAGGAACACTCTCCTCCCGAGTAAAAACGGCCAGGAACACTCTCCTCCCGAGTAAAAACGGCCAGGAACACTCTCCTCCCGAGTAACAACGGCCAGGAACACTCTCCTCCCGAGTAACAACGGCGAGGAACACTCTCCTCCCGAGTAAAAACGGCCAGGAACACTCTCCTCCCGAGTAAAAACGGCGAGGAACACCCTCCTCCCGAGTAAAAACGGCCAGGAACACTCTCCTCCCGAGTAAAAACGGCGAGGAACACTCTCCTCCCGAGTAAAAACGGCGAGGAACGCTCTCCTCCCGAGTAAAAACGGCGAGGAACACTCTCCTCCCGAGTAAAAACGGCGAGGAACACTCTCCTCCCGAGTAAAAACGGCGAGGAACACTCTCCTCCCGAGTAAAAACGGCGAGGAACGCTCTCCTCCCGAGTAAAAACGGCGAGGAACACTCTCCTCCCGAGTAAAAACGGCGAGGAACACATTCCTCCCGAGTAAAAACGGCCAGGAACACTCTCCTCCCGAGTAAAAACGGCGAGGAACACTCTCCTCCCGAGTAAAAACGGCGAGGAACGCTCTCCTCCCGAGTAAAAACGGTGAGGAACGCTCTCCTCCCGAGTAAAAACGGCGAGGAACGCTCTCCTCCCGAGTAAAAACGGCCAGGAACACTCTCCTCCCGAGTAAAAACGGCGAGGAACGCTCTCCTCCCGAGTAAAAACGGTGAGGAACGCTCTCCTCCCGAGTAAAAACGGTGAGGAACGCTCTCCTCCCGAGTAAAAACGGTGAGGAACGCTCTCCTCCCGAGTAAAAACGGCGAGGAACGCTCTCCTCCCGAGTAAAAACGGTGAGGAACGCTCTCCTCCCGAGTAAAAACGGCGAGGAACGCTCTCCTCCCGAGTAAAAACGGCCAGGAACACTCTCCTCCCGAGTAAAAACGGCGAGGAACGCTCTCCTCCCGAGTAAAAACGGCCAGGAACGCTCTCCTCCCGAGTAAAAACGGTGAGGAACGCTCTCCTCCCGAGTAAAAACGGTGAGGAACGCTCTCCTCCCGAGTAAAAACGGTGAGGAACGCTCTCCTCCCGAGTAAAAACGGTGAGGAACGCTCTCCTCCCGAGTAAAAACGGTGAGGAACGCTCTCCTCCCGAGTAAAAACGGCGAGGAACACTCTCCTCCCGAGTAAAAACGGCCAGGAACACTCTCCTCCCGAGTAAAAACGGCCAGGAACACTCTCCTCCCGAGTAAAAACGGCGAGGAACACTCTCCTCCCGAGTAAAAACGGCGAGGAACACTCTCCTCCCGAGTAAAAACGGTGAGGAACGCTCTCCTCCCGAGTAAAAACGGCGAGGAACGCTCTCCTCCCGAGTAAAAACGGTGAGGAACGCTCTCCTCCCGAGTAAAAACGGTGAGGAACGCTCTCCTCCCGAGTAAAAACGGCGAGGAACGCTCTCCTCCCGAGTAAAAACGGTGAGGAACGCTCTCCTCCCGAGTAAAAACGGCGAGGAACGCTCTCCTCCCGAGTAAAAACGGTGAGGAACGCTCTCCTCCCGAGTAAAAACGGCGAGGAACACATTCCTCCCGAGTAAAAACGGCGAGGAACGCTCTCCTCCCGAGTAAAAACGGCGAGGAACGCTCTCCTCCCGAGTAAAAACGGTGAGGAACGCTCTCCTCCCGAGTAAAAACGGTGAGGAACGCTCTCCTCCCGAGTAAAAACGGCGAGGAACACATTCCTCCCGAGTAAAAACGGCGAGGAACACCCTCCTCCCGAGTAAAAACGGCGAGGAACACCCTCCTCCCGAGTAAAAACGGCGAGGAACACCCTCCTCCCGAGTAAAAACGGCGAGGAACACCCTCCTCCCGAGTAAAAACGGCGAGGAACACATTCCTCCCGAGTAAAAACGGCGAGGAACACTCTCCTCCCGAGTAAAAACGGCGAGGAACACCCTCCTCCCGAGTAAAAACGGCGAGGAACACCCTCCTCCCGAGTAAAAACGGCGAGGAACACTCTCCTCCCGAGTAAAAACGGCGAGGAACACATTCCTCCCGAGTAAAAACGGCGAGGAACACTCTCCTCCCGAGTAAAAACGGCGAGGAACACTCTCCTCCCGAGTAAAAACGGCGAGGAACACTCTCCTCCCGAGTAAAAACGGCGAGGAACACTCTCCTCCCGAGTAAAAACGGCCAGGAACACTCTCCTCCCGAGTAAAAACGGCCAGGAACACTCTCCTCCCGAGTAAAAACGGCGAGGAACACTCTCCTCCCGAGTAAAAACGGCGAGGAACACTCTCCTCCCGAGTAAAAACGGCGAGGAACACTCTCCTCCCGAGTAAAAACGGCGAGGAACGCTCTCCTCCCGAGTAAAAACGGTGAGGAACGCTCTCCTCCCGAGTAAAAACGGCGAGGAACACTCTCCTCCCGAGTAAAAACGGCGAGGAACGCTCTCCTCCCGAGTAAAAACGGCGAGGAACACTCTCCTCCCGAGTAAAAACGGCGAGGAACACTCTCCTCCCGAGTAAAAACGGCGAGGAACACTCTCCTCCCGAGTAAAAACGGCGAGGAACACTCTCCTCCCGAGTAAAAACGGCGAGGAACACTCTCCTCCCGAGTAAAAACGGCCAGGAACACTCTCCTCCCGAGTAAAAACGGCGAGGAACACTCTCCTCCCGAGTAAAAACGGCGAGGAACACTCTCCTCCCGAGTAAAAACGGCCAGGAACACTCTCCTCCCGAGTAAAAACGGCCAGGAACACTCTCCTCCCGAGTAAAAACGGCGAGGAACACTCTCCTCCCGAGTAAAAACGGCCAGGAACACTCTCCTCCCGAGTAAAAACGGCGAGGAACACTCTCCTCCCGAGTAAAAACGGCCAGGAACACTCTCCTCCCGAGTAAAAACGGCGAGGAACACTCTCCTCCCGAGTAAAAACGGCGAGGAACACATTCCTCCCGAGTAAAAACGGCGAGGAACACTCTCCTCCCGAGTAAAAACGGCGAGGAACACTCTCCTCCCGAGTAAAAACGGCCAGGAACACTCTCCTCCCGAGTAAAAACGGCGAGGAACACTCTCCTCCCGAGTAAAAACGGTGAGGAACACTCTCCTCCCGAGTAAAAACGGCGAGGAACACTCTCCTCCCGAGTAAAAACGGCGAGGAACACTCTCCTCCCGAGTAAAAACGGCCAGGAACACTCTCCTCCCGAGTAAAAACGGCCAGGAACACTCTCCTCCCGAGTAAAAACGGCGAGGAACACATTCCTCCCGAGTAAAAACGGCGAGGAACACTCCTCCCGAGTAAAAACGGCGAGGAACACTCTCCTCCCGAGTAAAAACGGCCAGGAACACTCTCCTCCCGAGTAAAAACGGCCAGGAACACTCTCCTCCCGAGTAAAAACGGCCAGGAACACTCTCCTCCCGAGTAAAAACGGCGAGGAACACTCTCCTCCCGAGTAAAAACGGCGAGGAACACTCTCCTCCCGAGTAAAAACGGCGAGGAACACTCTCCTCCCGAGTAAAAACGGCGAGGAACACTCTCCTCCCGAGTAAAAAGGGTGAGGAACACTTAACATAAATTCTACCTCTCTCTCGGGGACACTCGAAATCCTCTCTTTAAACATCTCTCGCTGGTTATGGACATTTTAACGTCTCTGCCATTTCCCGCCGCTCTTCCGTCTCTGTCCCTCCGGCTCTCTCGATGCGTGTCTTGTTGTTCTTTATCTATTCTTACCTTATGTATGTTTCTTATTTGTTTTTTTGTCTTCAAGATCTTACCTTATTTCTGTTTTCTTGTTCGTTTTTGTCTTTAGGATTTCGCTTCAAACGTCATCAGGTCTTTTTTTCTATCTTTTCGTATCTCTGTTTCTTCGTCTTTTTTTCAAGATTTCGCTTCAAACATCTTTAGATTTTTTTTTTCTATCTATCTTTCTTATTCGCGCTTTTGTCTTCAGGACTTAGCTCCAAACATCATCAGATCTTGTTTTTTTTCTATCTATCTTTCCATGTCTCTCTTTCTTATTCGCCCTTTTGTCTCCGGGACTTCGCTCCAAACATCATCATCATTTTCAAGTCCCATCTCTATCATTTCGAAACTGCGCTCTCATCTCTCATCTCCCTGGATTCTGGAGCCTCGCCTCCTCATTCTCCTCTCCTTAACGTTCTCTCGTCGCCCACTCCTGCATATAAGGATAACATTGCCCCTCATGTCAGACTCCTTCGGCACTCTACCACTTGTCTGCCATAGCCTCCTTGAAGGGCATTTTTAACTTCTTTCGTTTCTTTTTTTCCACCTCTCTTTACCCTACCTTGGAGTCCTCAGTCTGCCCCCTTATAGGAACGGTTTTGAAGTTTTTTTTTCTCTGGCTGTCTGTCTATGTCTGACTGTGTGTCTCTCTCTTTCTGTCTCTGTCTCTTCCTCGCTCTCTCTTTCTGTCTCTGTCTCTTCCTCTCTATCTCTTTCTGTCTCTGTCTCTGTCTCTGTCTCTGTCTCTGTCTCTGTCTCTGTCTCTGTCTCTTTCTCTTTCTGTCTCTGTCTCTGTCTATCGTTTTAGCTATCAATCTCTCTCTTT
>NC_091552.1:5348480-5350980 GCF_042767895.1 Penaeus vannamei
TGGTCTTATATTCCGGACATTCAAAACTCGATAAATATCCTAAATTTGGTCTTATATTCCGGACATTCAAAACTCGATAAATATCCTAAATTTGGTCTTATATTCCGGACATTCAAAACTCGATAAATATCCTAAATTTGGTCTTATATTCCGGACATTCAAAACTCGATAAATATCCTAAATTTGGTCTTATATTCCGGACATTCAAAACTCGATAAATATCCTAAATTTGGTCTTATATTCCGGACATTCAAAACTCGATAAATATCCTAAATTTGGTCTTATATTCCGGACATTCAAAACTCGATAAATATCCTAAATTTGGTCTTATATTCCGGACATTCAAAACTCGATAAATATCCTAAATTTGGTCTTATATTCCGGACATTCAAAACTCGATAAATATCCTAAATTTGGTCTTATATTCCGGACATTCAAAACTCGATAAATATCCTAAATTTGGTCTTATATTCCGGACATTCAAAACTCGATAAATATCCTAAATTTGGTCTTATATTCCGGACATTCAAAACTCGATAAATATCCTAAATTTGGTCTTATATTCCAGACATTCAAAACTCGATAAATATCCTAAATTTGGTCTTATATTCCGGACATTCAAAACTCGATAAATATCCTAAATTTGGTCTTATATTCCAGACATTCAAAACTCGATAAATATCCTAAATTTGGTCTTATATTCCAGACATTCAAAACTCGATAAATATCCTAAATTTGGTCTTATATTCCAGACATTCAAAACTCGATAAATATCCTACATTTGGTCTTATATTCCGGACATTGTAGCCGGCGCGGGGACCATCCTTCAACTGCCTTCAAAAAAAAAAAAAAAAAAAAAAAATCATCATAGAATTGCATCTCGTTATTTGTAAACACGACCTTTTACGAGTTGCGAGTGAAGTTTCTAAAATCAACATCGTTGTAAAAATATTAGCAGCAGAAGTAAGCGGAAACCACACAATGATTACTCGAAAGAAGGTAAATATTACTTTTAAAAGTTCATAACGCTACATCTTGGTTATTTTCCCTCAAACAATGCGTTCTGTGAGTCAGAGAAAGAATTAAAAAAGAGAGAGAAAAAAAACAATACCTATTCTCTGTCATTTCCTTTACAAAGACCCCACGCTCAAGAAACTTCCCACAATGTACGTGTCGCAAAAAAAAAAGAAAAAAAAATGCCACTGTAAATTAACAAATTGCAAGTCATCTATTAAACCGGGCATACATTCCTTCCCAAATGAATGTCGTAACAAGCACTATTCACTTAATTCAATTCAATTGTCTCGAGTGACCAGGCTCGAAAGTGCCCAGAATACAGCAACGTAACAGCAAATAACGTTAACAGTCAGAAGAAGTCCTAACGCTTATCTCCTCCATCTTTAAAAACCTTCAACGGAACAACGAACCACGTATTTCGAAGCTCCGAGCACGTCCTTCGTTCCTAAACAACTCCTTCATTAGCGAATGGATCATACACAAGCTATCATTTTTCCTCCTAACGAGCCATTCAAGCAGAAGAATTAGATCTGGCTAATAATAGTTGGGTTCTTACTGCAACATGTACGTGGACGGTGAGAAACTTTTGAAGCTTCGATTATTTTGAGTCATAAAACTAAAAGGGGGTTTGGTAAGAGTACTCTGCACGCGATGTCAATTATGCAACACATCAGTCGATTATTCTAAGTTGGGGGAAAAATTACTTTGTGATAACTCGACAGGATACGTTGAAAGCATTATTCAAATGAAATGCGTTGATATGGAGGACGAAGATAAATATCTCTTTTATGAAACAATAGTCGTGTAGTTCCAGTCATACGTTAGATTTTATCTTAGTATTAAGTAAAGTAAACGGAAATGGGGGTGTCATGCAAACTAGGCTAGGGGTGTGTTTGCACTCAGGACTTTTGAAATTGTCGATTAAATAAGATATTCGACCCTTCGTAGTTTCTTTTATTCGCTTCATTTTATAGGTTTATTTTAGTTATCTATTTTAAACGAGCTATTGACACAGGGGAACTTCGTATTACCTGGTATATCGAAATCATTCACCGTCATCAATTTAATACCAATACACCCATCACCCCATCGCATTCCAACTCCGTCTCCACTCATCCAAACTCCACATCCCATGATTCTCTCCCTCCACCCCCCCTCAACTCCACCTCCATCCACCCTTCTTCCTTCGAATTTAATCGCTCTTCCCTCCCTCCCTCCCTCCCTCAGCCCTCCACCCGCCCGTTCCCCTTTACAGTCATTACCTAACCACGTCACGCCCTTGTTATCCGTAATTGCATCCCAACCCCTTCCCTCCAACCTCCTCCTCCCCTTTCTCTCCCTCCTCCTCTTCCCTCTTCCTCCTCCCTTTTCTCCCTCCTCCTCTTCCCCCTTCCCCCCTCCTCTCCCCCCTTCCTCCTTCCTCCTCCTCTTCCCTCTTCCTCCTCTCCTTCCCCCTTCCCCTCCCTTCTCCACCCCCCCCTCC
>NC_091552.1:5355980-5358480 GCF_042767895.1 Penaeus vannamei
CAGCGAGTCCAGAACGCTTAGCTTTTACCTGTTCAGAAAATCCCTTAAAAAATCTTAACAAAACTTCTATTATATGCACAGATGATGGGGGGAGGGGGGAGAGAAGGATGGGAGGGGGGGTTATGCCTAGCTGGAAGGGGGAGGGGAGGGAAAGAGGGGAGGGGAGGGGGAAAGAAGGGAGGGGGGAAGCTATGCATAGCTGATGGGGGAAGAGAGAGAGGGGGTGGGGGGGGATTATGCCTAGTTGAAGGGGGGTGGTTGTGAGATTGGGGGGGAGGGAGGGGAAGGGAAAGGAGGAATAAAGGAAGGTCTAAGGAATGCACTTGCTCAAGAATGACGTAAGAGAGACGGGGGGAGAAAAGGTGTGGGATTAAAGATGGGAGAGCGGAGGTGGAGGTGGAGTGGGGGGGGGGGCGTGGAGGAGTGAGGGGGGGGGGGCGTGGAGGAGTGAGGGGGCGGTGGAGGTGGAGTTGGAGGAGTGGGAGGGGGAGCTTGAGGTGTGTGTTGGGGGAGGTGGAGTGGGGGAGTGGAAGTGGAGAAGTGAGGGGGCGGTGGAGGTGGAGTTGGAGGAGTGGGAGGGGGAGCTTGGGGAAGTGGAGGTGTGGGGGGAAGTGGAACTGGAAGAGTAAAAGGGTGTAGCTGTTGGTGGAGGAAGGGAAAGGGGGAGAGGAAGTGTAGGAGGGAGAAGGGAGGAAGCAGAAGAAGGAATAAGAGGAAGATTAGGAATATAAGAGGGGTAGGAGGGAGATGGAGGGGAAGGAGAACGAGGAAGAGGAGGAATACGAGGATGAGGAATGGGGAAATGGGGGAGAAAGAGAGGAGGAAGGAAGTAGAAGAGAAGAAAGAGGAGGATGAAGGTGGATAAGGAGGAAGAAGAAGTGGAAGACGAAGAGGAGGAAGAAAAGGACGAAAGGTAGGAAGAGTAGAAAAAAAAAGAAGAAAACAAAAGAGGAAAGAGAGACAAAAAAAAGAGGAGGAGGAGGAGGAGAAGAAGACAGAGGAGAGGGAGACAGCTGACGAATGAGGCAAGCTAAAACCCCCTATCCTCCCCCCCCCTCCCCGCTCTCTCCTCCCTCTCCCCCTCCCTGCTCTCTCCTCCCTCTCTTCCCCCTCCTTCCACCCCCCTCACGGCTCTTTCCTTCCCTCTCTCCCCACCCCCTCCCCGCTCTCTCCTCCTTTCCTCTCCTCCCCCTCCTTCCACACCCCCTCTTTCCCCTCCTCTCCCCCTCCCCCGCTCCCACCTTATCCCCCCCTCTTTCCCCTCCCCGGCTCTCTTCTCCCTCTCCTCTCCCCTCCCTCCCTTCCTTCCCCCTCTCCTCTCCCTCCTTCCTTCCCCCCTCTTTCCCATGCTCCCCTCCTTCCATCCCCCTCCCCCCCTCCTTCCTCCTCCCCTCCTTCCATCCCCCTCCCCCCCTCCTTCCTCCTCACCTCTCTCTCCTCTCCCCTCTTTCCACCCCCCCTTTCCCCTCCTCCCCCTCCTTCCCCTCCCTCACGCTCAGGAATGGAAGCCCTATTTGAGGTTTTAAAAGGAAGCCCCAACTGTGCCTAAGGTTATGCTGGCAACCCTGACTTCACACCGTAACAAGGGGGGGTGGGGGATGTGTATTGGAGGGGGGGGGGTGAGCGGATGAGGATTAAGGGGGCAAAGCGAGAATTCATTGTCGAAAAAAAAAAAAAAAAAAAAAAAAAATATATATATATATATATATATATATATATATATATATATATATATATATATATATATATATATATATGAAAAAAGTTAATATATTGGAAAAAAAGTTATGAATGGGAAGGTACAATTTCACTATACTTAAGTGACAAACATTCAATTAATCATATATATTTACGCACACACACACACACACACACACACACACACACACACACACATACACACACACACACACACAAACCAACAAACACACAAACAAACACACACACACACCCATACACACACACACACACACATATCTATGCATACCCACACATAACACATAAACACATACACACATATAACACATACACCTACTACATATACACATTTTATATTTTCTTGTGAATAAATCCAGGCATATATTCCCTTAAATCATATCCTTTCCCGTATATCCGAATGTGCGTGTTCCGGCTAAGGAAATATTGAAACGAATGGCTCTTCTATGCGTACGGATATAGAGACTAATAGTAAAGAGTGCTTGCTCGTTATATATCGGGGTATACTAATGGAGGCGGAATACAAATACAAATGGATAGACGGTCGGATAGGGAGAGGGAGGGGGTGAGGGAGAGGGAGAGGGAGAGTGGGTGAGGGAGAGGGAGAGTGGGTGAGGGAGAGGGAGAAGGGGGAGGAAGGGGGAAGGGGGAGGGGGAGGAGAGGGAGGGAAAGGGGGAAGGGTGAGGGAGGAGGGAGAGGGAAAAGGGGAAGGGTGAGGGTGAGGAGGGGAAGGGTGAGGAGTGAGGGAGAGAGAGTGGGTGAGGGAGAAGGGAGAGGGAGAGG
>NC_091552.1:5360980-5363480 GCF_042767895.1 Penaeus vannamei
GGAGGAGGGAGGGAGGGAGGAGGGAAGGGAGGGAGAGAGGGAGGGAGAGAGGAGGGAGAGAGAGAGAGAGGGAGGAGAGGGAGGGAGGGAGGGAAGGAGGGAGGAAGGAGAGAGGGAGAGAGGGAGGGAGAGAGGGAGGGAGGGAAAGAGGGAGGGAAGGAGGAAGGAGGGAGGGAGAGAGGGAGAGAGGGAGAGAGAGAGAGAGAGAGAGAGAGAGAGAGAGAGAGAGAGAGAGAGAGAGAGAGAGAGAGAGAGAGAGAGAGAGAGAGAGAGAGAGAGAGAGAGACAGAAAGAGAGAGGGAGAGAGAGAGAGAGAGAGAGAGAGAGAGAGAGAGAGAGAGAGAGAGAGAGAGAGAGAGAGAGAGAGAAATAATAATAAAATAAAATAAATAATAAAAAAAAAGGAAAACACACTTAGAATAACGTTTCAATCTGTCTTCCTCCGCCCTCGATAAGACGATTCCCGCGAGGCACATCATCAGCCCCCCCACCCCCCCGCCCCCCGCCGCCCACCGCCCGCCGCCCCCGTTTTCCGTGCAGCCCGCCCGTCCCTCCTGCGAATCAATAGGCCTATGTTTTCCGGGCGCTGCTCCTCCGCCCACTCCGCTGCTGCTGCTGCTGCTGCTGCTGGTTCTGGTTCTGCCTTTTCTTCGTTTTTCTTTCTTTTTTTTTTCTTCTTCTTCTTTTTTCTTCTTTTCTTTTTCCTCCTCTTTTTTTCTTTTTCTTCTTCTTCCTCTTCTTTTGTTGTTCTTCTTCTTTTTCTTGTTCTTGTTCTTTACCTTCTCTTCTTCCTCTCTCCTCTCTTCCGGTGCTTTTTTTTCTGTTTCTTGTGTTTTCGATTTCGTGTTTTTTTTGTCGTTTTGTTTTCATTATTGGTTCTGTTCTTTTTTTCTCATTATCGGTTATTTTTCTTTACTAGTTTCCCCATTTCAATCTTTATTTTCTTCTTTTATTCACTTCCTTCGTCTCGTTCTCTTTCTCCTCTCTCCCAATATTTCTTCTTCCTGTTCCACCGTCTCCTCTCTTTTCCTTTCGTTATTTCCTCTCCCTTTCCCTATTTCCCTTTCCTCCTCCCTTCTTCATTTCCTCCCTTTCCCCCTTTACTTCCCTCTCCCTTCTTCACTGTCTCACCTATCCCATCCTTTACTTCCCTTTCCTCCTTCTCCCTTTCCCCTCCTTCACTTCCCTTTCCTCCTTCTCCCTTCTTCACTTCCTTTCTTCCATCTCCCTTCTTCACTTCCTCCCTTTCCCCTCCTTTACTTCCCATTTCTCCTCCCTTCTTCCTTTTTCGCCCTTTCCCCTCCTTTACTTCCCTTTCTTCCTTCTCCTTTTCCCCTCCATTACTTCACTTTCTTCCTTCTCCGTTCTTCACTTCCTCCCTTTCCTCTCCTTTACTTCCCTTTCCTCCTTCTCCCTTCTTCTCTTTCTCCCTTTCCCCCCTTAACTTCCCTTTCTTCCTTCTCCTTGTTCCCTTCTTTATTTCCCTTTCCTCCTTCTCCCTTCTTCTCTTTCTCCCTTTCCCCTCCATTACTTCCCTTTCCTCCTTCTCCCTTTCCATCGACCGCGAATCTGTCCTCACACATCCGTGACTAGTATTATAGACCTATCGACATCTTCCGGCGAATGTAGGCCTACCGATATCAAATAATCGGCTCTAAGGTCACGTTGCCGATGCTCAGTGACCTTTTCTACGAACATTTTAGGCTCGAGTGACCTTTCGCCGGAGGAAAATTTGACGGTGAGCAGAAAGGTCAATTTTCTTGGTTTTTAGCACTTGGTAACATTTCCCGGATTTGATATAAAGGGTTTATGTTTTTTTTTTTAATGTTGGTTTACATATAGAAGGAAAATTGAGAGGTAGGAGATTGAATTTAATGAGGATATTATTAAAAGTGTTTTAGGTATTCTTACTGTGCTGTCGTTACTATGGTTCTTATCATTCTTTTATGGTCTTGTAACGACTACGTCTCCGTCTTCGTTTTCTCTGCCAACTTCTTCGTTCTCACTCTCGTCTCCGTCTTCGTCTTCTCCGTCTTCATCTTCGTTCTCGCGTTCGTCTTTCCCTTCGTGTTCGCCTTCCTTCTCACCTTCGTCTTCGTCTTCGCCTTCCTTCTCATCTCCGTCTTCGTCTTTGTCTTCGCCTTCGTCTTAGTTTTCATCTTCGCCTCCGCCTCCGCCCCCGCCTCCGCCTCCGCCTCCGCCTTCGTCTTCGTTTCCGCCTTCGACTTCGTCTTCGTCTTCGACCCCCGTTTTCTTTAGCCTTTAACCGAGCCCACATTAGCAGGACATCAGCCAGGGGAAACACCGGAAAATTGACCTTCCTCAAACCTCCTCGATGGCGAAGGAAAGATGAGGATAAATGCGGGGGGAATGATACAAAATAAAAGGGATGAACGAAAGAAAAATGAGAGAAAATAGAAGATAAATACTGAATGAAGGAGGAATGAAAGAAATTTAAAAAATGAGAGAAAATAGAAGGAAAATACTAAATGAGGGAGGA
>NC_091552.1:5365980-5370980 GCF_042767895.1 Penaeus vannamei
GGGAGGGAGGGAGGGAGGGAGGGAGGGAGGGAGGGAGGGAGAGGAGAGAGAGAGAGGGAGGGAGGGAGGGAGGGAAGGAGGGAGGAGGAAGGAGGGAGGGAGGGAGGGAGGAGAGAGAGAGAGACAAAGACACACACAGAGAGAGAGAGAGAGACAGAGACAGACAGACAGAAACAGAGAAGAGAGAAGAGAAAAAGAAAGAGAACCAGAGAGAAAGAAAAAAGAAAAACAAAAACACACAAAAAAGAAAGAAAACAGAGACACACAAAACCCAATATGAACCGAACCGAGCCACCCATCACACACGGGACAGAACCCACCTTTCGTAAACAAAGACACACTCTACAATAATAATGGGTATATAAAGGCCACCTCCATCTCTGACCGGATAGGCCGACTCCTCTATAATTCACTGTGGTATTTTTGGTATTTTTGGGGGAAGCTGCTCTTCGCGATACACTCGGCGGAAGCGAAAAAAAAACGCCCTCTCACTTCACTTCCGAATTAGCTTTTGCTTTACATGGAAAGTCTTTCTCTTTGATATTTTCCTCCTCGTGCAGAGAGGGAGGGAGGGAGGGAGGGAGGGAGGGAGGGAGGGAGGGAGGGATCTCACAAGCTGAAACATTATTTGTAATTATATTTATCCCTTCTTCCCCTCAATCTCTCAATATCTCCCTTCCCCCTTCCGACTCCCCTTCATTCTACCCCCACCTCTACCTCTCTCTCTCCCTCACTTTCTCTCTCTCTCTCCCTCCCTCTCTCTGTCTCTCTCTCTCCCTCTTTCTTTCCCTCCCTCTCTCTCTCTCTCTCTCCTATCCCCCCGAATATCTAAAACGGAGTACAAACGGTTGTAATTCCCACAGAACACTTGTAGCAGCGAAACACCTGCCTCCCCCCTCCCCCCCCCTCCTAAACACCTGTGCCGAGCCGAGCGAATATTACGAGCTGAGAACGAAATATGATCCCTGATACTATCATTATCAAACGACTTGTTTTAATTCAGAGCGTGAAAAGGCAAGCCACGCCAAGCCACACGTGCAGCTTGCTCTTTCAGCTTATCCGTTTACAAGTCAAAGGGATTTTTTTATGCTTTGAAAAAATATAGGTAACGTTACCTTTTTTGGAGGAAACGTGGGGGGGGGTATGATTTTTGAAAGATACGAGAAATGGAGAGGGAGAGAGGGTGAGGGAGAGGGAGAGAGGGTGAGGGAGAGGGAGAGAGAGGGTGAGGAGAGGAGAGAGGAGTGAGGAGAGGAGGGTGAGGGAGAGGGAGAGAGAGAGAGAGGAGAGAGGGAGAGAGGGAGAGAGAGATAGAGATAGAGGGAGAGGGAGAGGGATAGAGGGAGAGGGAGAGGGAGAGGGAGAGAGAGATAGAGGGAGAGAGAGAGAGAGAGGGATAGAGGGTGAGGGAGAGGAGAGAGAGAGATAGAGAGACAGACAGACAGAGAAACAGAGACAAAAAGAGAGAGAGAAAGATGAGAATAAGAAACAAACACAGAATGACAAAGAAAAAAAAAAAAAAAACACACAGAACAGAACACAAAACAAAACACAAGTAAATCAACCACGAATAAAAAAATAATAATATAAAGCAAAAAAAAAAAAAAAAAAAAAAAAACAGAAATAGAAAGAATAGAAGAATGACAAACAAACAACAACCTCACCCTCCCATCGGTGCCAAGCTGTTGTTGGCACCTGAAAACGAAGAAAACGGGAAACGTCTCTATCAGGTGAGTTTCCCTACAAGTGTATCTCGGGAGGAAGGGAGAGGGAGAGAGAGAGAGAGAGGGAGAGGGAGAGGAGAGAGGAGAGAGAGAAGAGAGGAGAGAGGAGAGAGGGAGGGAGGGAGGGAGGGAAGGAGGGAGGAGAGGGAGGAAGGAGAGGGAGTGGGAGAGAGGGAGGAAGGAGAGGGAGTGGGAGAGAGGGAGGAAGGAGAGGGAGAGGAGAGGTGTGAGGGAGAGGGAGAGAGGGGAGAGGGAGAGGGAGAGGAGAGAGGAGAGGGAGAGGGAGAGGGAGAGGGAGAGGGAGAGAGAGGAGAGGAGAGAGAGAGAGAGAGAGAGAGAGAGAGAGAGAGAGAGAGAGAGAGAGAGAGAGAGAGAGAGAGAGAGAGAGAGAGGAATAGACATACATACATAATAAAGGAGGTAAGAGAGAATAAGGGAGAGGGAGAGAAGAGAGGGAGAGAGAGAGAGAGAGAGAGAGAGAGAGAGAGAAAGAGAGAGAGACAGACAGACAGACAGAGACAGAGAGACAGAGACAGAGAAAGAGGAATAGACATACATACATAATAAAGGAAGTAATAACGAATAATGAATAAGGGAGAGGAGGAGGAAGGAGGAGAGAGAGAGAGAGAGAGAGAGAGAGAGAGAGAGAGAGAGAGAGAGAGAGAGAGAGAGAGAGAGAGAGAGAGAGAGAGAGAGAGAGGAATAGACATACATGTGCATAATAAAGGAGGTAATAACGGATAATGAATAAAGGAGAGAGGAGGAGAAAGGGACAGAGAGAGAGAGAGAGAGAGAGAGAGAGAGAGAGAGAGAGAGAGAGAGAGAGAGAGAGAGAGAGAGAGAGAGAGAGAGAGAAAGAGGAATAGACATACATACATAATAAGGAGAGGTAATAACGGATAATGAATAAAGGAGAGGAGGAAAGGGACAGAGAGAGAGAGAGAGAGAGAGAGAGAGAGAGAGAGAGAGAGACAGAGAGAGAGAGAGACAGAGAGACAGACAGACAGACAGACAGACAGACAGAGAGAGAGAGACAGAGAGAAAGAGAGAGATTGCAATGACAGTCTTAAGGATGCTTTAGAATTATTATTAAGTGTCGTCTGGCGGAGAAGCAAAGGGATGACTAAGAAAACAAAGTGTATTGTGGATAGGATTAAGAAAGCCATTTTCTTTTCCGATAGTCTTTTCTTTTCGTTTTCTCTTTGTGTGTCTGTCTGTTTCTGTCTCTGTCTGCCTGTCCCTCACGGTCTCTCTCTCTCTCTCTCTCTCTCTAGCTATATATATATGTGTGTGTGTGTGTGTGTGTGTGTGTGTGTGTGTGTGTGTGTGTGTGTGTGTGTGTGTGTGTGTGTGTGTGTGTGTGTGTGTGTGTGTGTGTGTGTGTGTCTGTCTATCTCTTTCTTTCTCTCTCACTCTTTTTCTTTCTCTTTCACTCTTCTTCACTTCTTACAACCTTTCTCTCCAATCACCTTCTAGAAAAAAAAGTGTCTCAATCAGAAAAAAAATATATATCTTTTCCCCTTTTTCACCCTCCCTCTCGTCTCTCTCTCTCTCCCGGCTGGCAATAAAAGTCCCATTATGTGATACAGAATCCTTCCATAGGTGAGTCACTGGAAATGGAGAATTTCGTTTCCTTCGCTGAATCATTCCCTCTTGAGTCATATGGGAAATCCAGACTGGTTTTAGCGACTGGAAAACGCAGGGAAAAATAGTTATTTACTCATCCATTCCCAAATGTAAAAAGGGATAAAGAGAGGAAAAGATAGGAGTGAGAAAGAGGAAGAAGGTAGACGAACAAACACACACACAATCGAGCTCTGTATAAACCCATAAATTTAAGCTATTTTTAATAATCACTAAATTGGAAATAGAAAGAATCTACTACTTTCTTCAGTGCAATAACAATAATTTCCTTCCTTGGTGAGCATTATATACGAAAGGTTCTGGTACGATATCTGTCTGTACATGGCCCCTTGTAAGTCTTTTTTCTGGTCTCTTTCTCCCTGACGAGACCTTAACTCGTTTTCGGATGCCTCGTCTGGTCTCTCCCTCCCAGCCTCGATGTCTTCAAGTTCGGTCTGAAACTTCCGAAATAGGTCTTTCTCTTCTCGCGTTTGTATGTCTTTCTGGTCTCTTCAAGATGAGGGACCTTGTCTTCACGCGGTTTGGTTCTCTTGCGGTTTCTTTAGGTCTCTTCCTCCCAAAATAGACCTTATCCCGTCCTCACAGGTCTTTTCTGGTTTCTTCCTCCCAGAATAAACCTTATCTCGTCTTCGCAGGTCTCTCCTAGTCCTCTCCTCCAGGTCACCTCAGGTCTCTTCCTCGACGTCCGCGAACTCCAAGACACTCACTCGAACCCGCGACCTGACTCACCCGATGAGGGGTTCTCGCGCCCAGACGTACTCATAAATCCTTCCTTAACTTTGACTTTTGCTTCTGTCGTGCTTCTCTTTTCTCTTCTCCCTCCCCCCCCTTCCCCCCCTCGCTCCGCCCTTCTTCTGAGAGCCACAATCTCCGAGGCGTAATCTAGTTTACGACGCAAGGACCGGTGGCTTTGTAGTCCCCCTCCTCTCGCTCCTCCCGATAGGACGCGACACCTCCTGTAGGAATCATGGCTAATCTACTTACCTTTCCGTCGAGGTTCTTTCCCTTCCTCCTCCTCCTCCCCCTCCTCCTCCTCCTTCCCCCTCCCCTCCTCGCGACACGGCAAGAGAGCACACTTTCCCTTAAAAAGATATTTATCTCCGTGAAAACCACAAGCAAGCGTTTACCTCGTCCACTTCCGGCATGGCGCTGCTCGGGGAGTTTCTGGCGTCGGCGATCGGTTAAACTCCTTTCCGACGGACGGAAGAAGTCCACTCACACTACCGGCTTGGTCGAAACTAAGTTCTTTTTTCGAGCTTAGACTCTCAAGAATAGCACCAGGGTGGGCACGGCGTCCTGCCCAGCCTCTCTATCGCTGCTGCACTTGGCACCCACGAGGAAAACCAGGCGAGAGCGTAAACTGGAAATAGCCCTCGGAACCACCCACGTGCCAGCTCGCTACCTACGCGCCCTCCCTCCCTTTTTTGTTTCCCCGACAGGCGTTCGCACACTTCATTATCTTTGTTTTTTTTTTCTTGTGCCTCTCCTCCTTCTCCTTCTGGTTCCTCTCCTCCTTTCTCCTACTTGTTCCTCTCCTCCTTTCTCCTGGTTCCTCTCCTCCTTTCTCCTTCTGGTTCCTCTCCTCCTTTCTCCTTCTGGTTCCTCTCCTCCTTTCTCCTTCTGGTTCCTCTC
>NC_091552.1:5375980-5378480 GCF_042767895.1 Penaeus vannamei
ATATATATATATATATATATATATATATATATATATATATATATATATTTATATATATATTATATACCATATTTAATCCCACCAATGACACTACAGTCGTATCGTAAATTTTTTTATATACAAAATATAAAATATACTTCTACTATATTACAGTCGCCACTATCACTTCTAACATGCCGCCACCACACGAAGTTATTTGATTTTAAGGAAACCCTAAAACAACTGGAATTTGACTTACATAATCTTAACGTAAGTAGCATGATCTAATGGTCTTAGGCTGATGCGGTAGACTGAATCTATTCCTGGTGAGTGGGTCTACCAGTGCTATAATGGCCATATAAATATCTTTAACCAAATACTTTTTATTCTATAAACAAATGATTATAAATAGGTGGCATATGACAGTGCAAATCTAAGTAATAAAGTTTGAAAAAAAAGTTATATTGCCTTCTACTAACCTAATTGAATTTTAAGGTTAATTCTACTTCTTACCTTCCCTTAGCCTACTACTTATAAATCAATAATCATTACAATGAACATAATAAAGACAAACATGAGACAAGAATAAAACACTATCCCCCCCCCCATTCCATTCCCCCATCATCTTTTTGTTATTTACTTCGACCTTAATTGATCCACTTTCATAATTTTTTATTTTATTTTATTTTTTTTTTTTTATACTCTGGTCAAATGTTTCTTTCGCAATCGAAATAATTCTCTTCGACTAATTCCACCGCTGTTATCCACGGGTCCAAAAGAAAAAAAAATCCTAACAACAAGAAAAAAAAAATATCCTAACACAAGAAAAAAATATCCTAACACAAGAAAAATATATCCTAACACAAGAAAAATATATCCTAACACAAGAAAAAAAAATATCCTAACACAAGAAAAAAATATCCTAACACAAGAAAAAATATATATCCTAACACGAAAAAAAATCCTAACACAAGAAAAAAAAATATATCCTAACACAAGAAAAAATATATCCTAACACAAGAAAAAAAAAAATATCCTAACACAAGAAAAAAAAATATCCTAACACAAGAAAAAAATATCCTAACACAAGAAAAAAAATATCCTAACACAAGAAAAAAAATATATCCTAACACAAGAAAAAAATATATCCTAACACAAGAAAAAAAATATCCTAACACAAGAAAAAAAATCCTAACACAAGAAAAAATATATCCTAACACAAGAAAAAAAATATATCCTAACACAAGAAAAAAATATATCCTAACACAAGAAAAAATATATCCTAACACAAGAAAAAATATATCCTAACACAAGAAAAAAAATATATCCTAACACAAGAAAAAAAGATATATCCTAACACAAGAAAAAAATATATTCTAACTCAAGAAAAAAAATATAGCCTAACACAAGAAAAAAAAATATCCTAACACAAGAAAAAAATATCCTAACACAAGAAAAGAAAAATCCTAACATAAGAAAAAAAATATATCCTAACAACAAGAAAAAAATATATCCTAACACAAGAAAAAAAATATTTCCTAACAACAAGAAAAAAAATATCCTAACAAAAGAAAAAAAAATATCCTAACACAAGAAAAAAAATATCCTAACACAAGAAAAAAAAAATATCCTAACACAAGAAAAAAAAATATCCTAACACAAGAAAAAAAATATCCTAACACAAGAAAAAAATATCCTAACACAAGAAAAAAAATATCCTAACACAAGAAAAAAAATATCCTAACACAAGAAAAAAAAATATCCTAACAAAAAAAAATATCCTAACACAAGAAAAAAATATATCCTAACACAAGAAAAAAAAATATCCTAACAAGAAAAAAAATATCCTAACACAAGAAAAAAAAGATATATCCTAACACAAGAAAAAAAAAAAATATCCTAACACAAGAAAAAAAATATCCTAACACAAGAAAAAAAATATCCTAACACAAGAAAAAAATAAACTAACACAAGAAAAAAAATATCCTAACACAAGAAAAAAATATCCTAACACAAGAAAAAAAATATCCTAACACAAGAAAAAAAATATCCTAACACAAGAAAAAAAAATATCCTAACAAGATTTTTTCTTATCCTAACACAAGAAAAAAAAATATCCTAACAAGAAAAAAAATATCCTAACACAAGAAAAAAAAGATATATCCTAACACAAGAAAAAAAATATTCTAACACAAGAAAAAAAAAATATCCTAACACAAGAAAAAAAAATATCCTAACACAAGAAAAAAAATATCCAAACACAAGAAAAAAATATATCCTAACACAAGAAAAAAAATATCCTAACACAAGAAAAAAAAATATCCTAACACAAGAAAAAAATATATATCCTAATACAAGAAAAAAAGATATATCCTAACACAAGAAAAAAAATATCCTAACACAAGAAAAAAATAAAAACAAGAAAAAAATCCTAACACAAGCAAAAAAATATATCCTAACACAAGAAAAAAAAAATCCTAACACAAGAAAAAAAAATATGTTAACACAAGAAAAAAAAAAC
>NC_091552.1:5408480-5410980 GCF_042767895.1 Penaeus vannamei
CTTAAAAAAAAAAAAAAAAAACAGCCGGTCACCGCTATGCCCCGTTAACGAGCATTTTCTTACCCAAGTAAACGGCTTTCGCTAGGTTAAATGGAGCATGACAATCTCCGGTTTAAAAAAGGTCGCAGTTGGTTGCCGTTTTCATTATATATTCCGTAAGTATTTATTAAAGCCAAGCCACTTATGGTCTCAAATGCGTAGTTGTTTCGGTGCATTTAATAGTTTTGAGAATAATGCAGGCTTTTCAATCGTGTGGTTCGAAATGACGTCATCGGTATATTATTTTGGCTTCCGTGACGTCATCTGTCCAATCGCCCGCCAAAAAAAAAAAAAAAATCAATAGACATTTTTCGGATTCGCTTCTTATTTTTAGACGTTTTATCTAATCATTCATCTGGTTAATTATTTATCTATTTATTCATCTATTTATTTTTTCACGTCCCCTGCTCCCCCCCCCCTACTCGTTGTATTTTAAGATAATTTTTTTTTTGACAATTCGTTTTTTTCTAGTCGCTTCCTACCGATTTTTTCTCACATTCAAGCTTCCATTTTTTCATTCATTTATTTTTTCTTTTCTCTTTTCATGCAGCCTAAGATTTTTTTATACTCTATTTTTTTTCTTTCTTTCTTTAAGCTCGTAACCTTTGTTTTCATTTTTTTTAGTCCCGGTTTTTTCATACGCTCCCTATTGTTTTTATCTCTATTTTTGCGCCCCTTTCGTAATCTTTTTTCTCTGTTTTCCACTTCTCTGTCGTGCTTTTTACGTTCCTTACCGGCTCTTTCTCTCTCTCTTCGTTCGTTCTCTCTTACATTTACACTCCCTATCGTTTTGTTTTGTTTTTTAACGTTTCCTATCGACTCTTTCTCTTATATTTACCCTCTCTACTGTTTTTATTTTTTTATTTTTTCTACTTCTATCGTCTCTTTCTCTTACATTTACGCTCCCTACCCTGACTTCTGATTTTTTCTCTTATTGTGTACTTCTTTACCGTCACCTTACTCAACATATTTATTCTCTCCCCTAACGTTTTTCTTTTTTCACGTGCATTCTTCTACCCTCTTTTTTCTCCTTTTACGTTTTTTTTATCTTTTTTACACTCTCTACCGTTTTTCTCCTTATTTTACTCTCCCTCCCGTGTTTTTCTCTCTTCTTTACCGTTTTTATCTTTTTTTCCACGCTCCCTACCGTCTCCTTCTCTCTTACATTTACACTCCCTATCGTTTCTTTTTCTTTTAACCTTCCCATTCGTTTTTCCCCTCTTTTACCTTCCCATTCGTTTTTTTTCTCTATTTTTAACCTTCCCATTCGTTTTTTCTCTTTTTTTTTCTCTCTCCCTACCGTCCCTCTTTTCTCTTTTGTTCATTCTACACTCCTTTTTTTCTATCATTTCTTTTCTCTGTTGCTTCCATTCGTTTTTCTCTTTCTCTTTTTTGCAGCATTCGTTTTTTTCCGACTCTCTTTTTACCTTCCCATTCGGTTTTTTCGCATTCGATTTTCTACTTTTTCCACTCTTCCTACCGAAATTGAACTCTTTCTCTCTTACAGGTATGGGTACAGTACCCTATCGTTTCTTTTTCTTTTTCACCTTCCCATTCGTTTTTTTTTCTCTCTCTTTTACCTTCCCACCCGTTTTTTTTCTCTTTTTTACCTTCCCACCCGTTTTTTTCTATATTTTTTCTACTCTCCTTACCGTCTCTTTCTCTTTTACATTTACACTCCCTCCCGTTTTTTCCCTCGCTTTTTTTACGCTTTCCGACGCTCACTTGTCGGTCGAAGCCACGTGACAAGTTCAAAAAGAATGACGAACTTAATTATGATTGACAGGTATGGGAAGTATGGGAGAGAGCGGAGTCTAAATAGGCATGGCAGTATGGGAGGCAATTTTAAGCGGTGACTAATGTAAACTTGTAAAAATCTAGAGTATTTTTTCGCTATTATTTGATAGCTGTTGTTTTTTTCTTTGGGTTTCGTGGTTTTTGGTGATGAAGTGTTTATATGTTAAGTAGGTAAATTCGTGATGGAAAATATGTGATGAAATGATAATAACTGCGGTGAACTTGTGAAAGATAATAAATATGTGATGAAATGATAATAACTGCGGTGAACTTGTGAAAGATAATAAATATGTGATGAAATGATAATAACTGCGGTGAACTTGTGAAAGATAATAAATATGTGATGAAATGATAATAACTGCGGTGAACTTGTGAAAGATAATAAATATGTGATGAAATGATAATAATTGCGGTGAACTTGTGAAAGATAATAAATATGTGATGAAATGATAATAACTGCGGTAAATTCGTGATGGAAAATATGTGATGAAATGATAATAACTGCGGTGAACTTGTGAAAGATAATAAATATGTGATGAAATGATAATAATTGTGTCTTTGAGGATGCGAAGGGTGGTAGAGATAAGAATAATGAATGCAGTGATTATGATGATTATTATTATGATGATGATGATGATGATGATGATGATGATAATTATAATAA
>NC_091552.1:5420980-5423480 GCF_042767895.1 Penaeus vannamei
CTATTTATAAATATACAATCATATTCTTGTTTTTTTCCGTCTACTTATATATATACCCAGTTTTATTTATGGTTTTCTCGTTTTCTTATGAATATACCCAGTCTTGTTTTATTTTTTGGTTTACTTAAAAATATGCCCAGTTTTTTTTCGTTTACTTATAAATATGTCCAGTCTTTTTTTCTTTTACTTATAAATATGCCCAGTCTTTTCGGTTAACTTATTGGGTTAAGACATACTTGAGTATATTTTATTCTCCAGGTTACCGCTAACTTGCTCCATGCTTCATTTATTCACATTCATAACAACATTGACAACATTCATTATTTTTAGAATCTTGTCTCGGAAGGAAAAATCTCACATCATAAATAGAGATTACGTAAGTTAGATAAGTCATACATATGTAAGTCTAAGATTCTTTTTATCTTTCATTTATCCAACATTAGTTACATAATCACACTAACCCAACCACTGAAGCATTCTATTATTTCTGTTTATTCTTTCATGAAGATAAAGAAAATAGAGAAGGAAAAAAATAAGATAATAATTAATGGATTCTTCAGGTCGCTACTCTTGCTAGGTCATGCTCCCTTTCAAGACAGAGCTGTGTAAACAAACCGGCGATTTCAAGCACAACATGTTTATCTCTCTCTCTTTTTTTTCTCTTTCTCTATCTCTCTCCCTCTCCCTTTTTCTTTCTCTCTTCATTTCGCTCTTTCCCTTCTTCTATCACTCTCACTCACTTACTCTCTCACTCTCCCTCTCCCTCTCTAACTTGCACTCTCTCCCTCTCTCACTCGCACTCTCTCCCTCTCCCTCTCTTACTCGCACTCTCTCTCCCTCCCTGATAAGGTATCTTATGGCGATCACAAACACCATGTGATACTGTAATGTTTGTGTGTAAGAGGTTATGCACCTCCTAACTGGGTCTGGTGGACTTACGTACATGCTACAGTATGTGTGTGTATGTGTGTGTGTGTGTGTGTGTGTGTGTGTGTGTGTGTGTGTGTGTGTGTGTGTGTGTGTGTGTGTGTGTGTAGAATGTGTGTATGTGTGTGTGTGTGTGTGTGTGTGTGTGTGTGTGTGTGTGTGTGTGTGTGTGTGTGTGTGTGTGTGTGTGTGTGTGTGTGTGTGTGTGTGCGTGTGTGTGTGTATGTGTGTGTGTGTGTGTAAACAAACCGGTATTTCCAAGCTCAAGTAAATATGGAATGGAAAGGTAGCGGGAGGATGGCGAAACCACCTGTCTTTGGGTTTCTACGATTATAGGGACTTTATTTACGTCTTATGGACTGTACTTTATCCTATTAAGGATTGTTTAAGGTAGCTTGAAACAGGTAGCTCCACTCCGTCTTGATGAAAATCCTAGCCGGCAACTTCCTAGCTAAGCCCCGCCTCTTTGCCTTCATTCATTGTAAATATTAATCCTTCTTTTCTTTTTTCTTGGTTTCGTTTTCATCTGGGTTTTACTACTGTTATTACTGGACAATTTCCATAGAAAATACATTAAAAAGCACTTGTTATTTGATATTACACAAACTGAGCGTATCAAATAATAGGGCAGGGCTTATGACGTCATCACGCTTAGCCAATGAGAGTGCGCTGAGATATATCAGATATAGCTAGACACATAATTATTTATAGAATTTACTTGCTGTTGTTATTGTTGCAAGAAGTAAAACAAAAATTGCCTCTTTTACGTAAGATAACGAAGAATTCCTTATCACTAACTGCCGTCAAAACGCTCTTGGGAAAAAGTTGATATTTTGGTACCTTGGGATAGTTACATCTTATCGACTAACTGCGAACTTTCTCATTCACATATTTACTATTCACATAATTACTGAGTGGCATAGATATAAACAAAAGAGAGAAATCAAGAATTGGGTTAGATATAAAAAAAAAAGAAATCGAGAATTGGGTAAGATATAAACAAAAAGAAATCGAGAATTGGGTAAGAAATAAAAAAAAAATAATCTAGAATTGGGTAAGATATAAACAAAAAGAAATCGAGAATTAGGCAAGATATAAAAAAAAAGAAATCGAGAATTGGTTAAGATATAAACAAAAAGAAAAGAAATAAAGAATTGGGAAAACTTATGCAAAGGAGATAACACAAGATTTTTTTTTCCTCGATCACACTTCTATCACATGTGGACGAAAAACTCATGTCATTTGTTCAGCACCAATGAACATCTGCCACACGAAAATAAAACACTAAAAATAGTAATAAAATCTTATGAAAAAGTTAAGTCAAAGTTACCAGTTACGCCGATATAGGCCTGTAACGGAAATCAACTGCTGTCATGTCAATCAATCAATCAATCAATCAATAACAAATAAAAGAAAAGGAATAAAACATAATAAAAACAATCTAGCTTTTGTTTTCGTCTGATTTATAATTTGGCTTCTGGCGGTTACATTATTACTCTTGCCTTTTCCGCTGTCTCTATCTTCTTGTTTCTTTCTCTCTCTCCCTTTTCTCTAATTTCTCTAATTCGCTGTT
>NC_091552.1:5433480-5440980 GCF_042767895.1 Penaeus vannamei
TCTTCTTTTTTTCTGTATCTCAATCCAAACCTATTTTTTTTCCAATCGACTCGAACCACTTTGAAAAATCGACTCGAACCTCAAAAAAAAGACGAACCACAAAAAAATGACTCGAACCAGAAAAAAATGACTCGAACCAGAAAAAAAAAATGACTCGAACCACAAAAAAAATTATTCAAACCACAAAAAAAATTACTCGAACCAGAAAAAAATTACTCAAACCAGAAAGAAATGACTCGAACCACAAAAAATGACTCGAACCACAAAAAATGACTCGAACCAGAAAAAAATGACTCGAACCAGAAAAAAATGACTCGAACCAGAAAAAAATGACTCGAACCACAAAAAAAGACTCGAACCAGAAAAAAATGACTCGAACCAGAAAAAAATGACTCGAACCAGAAAAAAATGACTCAAACCAGAAAAAAATGACTCGAACCAAAAAAAAAATGACTCGAACCAGAAAAAAATGACTCGAACCAGAAAAAAATGACTCGAACCAGAAAAAAATGACTCGAACCAAAAAAAAATGACTCGAACCAGAAAAAAATGACTCGAACCAGAAAAAAATGACTCGAACCACAAAAAATGACTCAAACCAGAAAAAAATGACTCGAACCACAAAAAATGACTCGAACCAGAAAAAAATGACTCGAACCACAAAAAATGACTCAAACCAGAAAAAAAAGGACTCGAATCACTTTGAGAAATTGACTCGAACCACTTTGAAAACTCGACTCGAACCAGAACAAAATGACTCGAACCATTTTGAAAAATCGACTCGAACCAGAACAAAATGACTCGAACCATTTTGAAAAATCGACTCGAGGCACTGAAAAAAAAAAATAAAATAAAATCCATACAACACGCAATATTCTCCACACACTAGATATCCAACACACTTAACATCTCCATATTCGCAATCAAGGGGAGGGGAGGGGGGGGGGTCGAGAGGGAGGGAGTGAGGGAGGGAAGGAGGTAGGGTTGGAGGGAAGGGAAGGAGAGAGGGAAGGAGGGAAGGAGGGAGAGAGGGAAGGAGGGAGAGAGGGAGGGAGTGAGGGAGGGAAGGAGGTAGGGTGGGAGGGAAGGGAAGGAGAGAGGAAGAGAGGATAGGAGGAAGAGAGGGAGGTAGGGTGGGAAGGAAGGGAAGGAGAGAGGGAAAGAGGAAAGGAGGAAGAGAGGAAGGGAAGGAGGGAGGGAGAGAGGAAAGGAGGAAGAAAGGAAGGAAAGAGGGAGGGAGGAAGAGTCTTTTCTATGGAAAAAGAGATAGATAGATGGATAGGTGGAAGGATGGATGGATAGATAACCTTTCTTCTCCTTTTATATGCTGCTTCCCCTTTCATCTAAATTTCCTTCTCCTTCTCTTCTTCCATTCTCCCTCTTTCTTCCCCTTCCTCTCTCCCCTCTCACCTCCCATCTTCCCCTCGCCTACCCCCCCTCCCCTCGATTTTTATTCTCAATTCCACGGAACAGCAGAGGATTATCGACTCTCTTTCTCCCAATCCCCCTTTTCCTCTATTCTCTCTCTCTCTCTCCTTCCCTCCCTTCCTCTCTCTCTTTCCCTCCCTCCCTCTCTCTCTCTCTCTCTCCCTCCCTTCCTTTCTCTCCCCTCTCACTCCCTGCTTCACCCCGCTCCCTCTCTCCCTCTCTTTTTTTTTCTCTCTCTTTCTTTCTCTCCCTAATTCCCTCTTCCCACTGCTCCCTCTCTCCCCCTCTCCCTCCCTTCCTCCCTCGGCCTCTCCCTCACCCTCCTTCCCTCCCTCCCCCTCCAACCCACCCCTCTCCCTCCCTCAGAAAAATACCTGGAGTGCCCCGCCGACACGCCCCTCGCCCAACGACCCCTGGCCCCATTGTTTACAGGAGGAGGAGGAGAGAGACCGAAGCGCAATGCCGGATCTCTGTTTACTGCAATTACTTCGGCCGCAGGAGCTGTGGTCCCTCCCCCCTCCCCCCTTCCCCCTGGACACCTGCGGCCGCCCTCCAGGTCCTGCGAAGCTCTGGCTGGCATTTTCGAGGTATGTACAAACATATGTATATATATATATATATATATATATATATATATATATATATATATATATATATATATATATATATATGCATATACAGACATACATACATACAAACATATATATATTTTTATATATATATGTATATATATATATATATATATATATATTATATATACATAAATATATATATATATATACATAAAAATATATAAATATATATATACATATATATATATATACATATAAATATATATATATATATATATATATATATATATATATATATATATACTAATATATATATATATATATATATATATATATTTTTATATATATATATAAATATATCTATTTATATCTCTATCTATATATATATATATATATATATATATGAATATTTACATGCACATCCCCACACCAGCCAATAGCTGTCCTCCCCCCCCACCCCACCCCACCCCCCGTCGATCCCTCCCCACCTTCGCCTCCGTGAGTCACGTCCGAGAAGAATCTCCCCGACGTCAAGCTTCCCCCAAGATTTACACAACCGAGGCGAGGACATCGGGAAAGACCACACTTCACCTTTAACCTCGTACGACTCCCCCTTGACCCAGACCCCCCACCTGACACCTCCCTCCCTCCCTCCACTCACCCCCCTACCTACCCCCCCACTCCCCCCCCCTCCCTCCTACGCCTCGTTATTGGCTTCAGTTCTGCCGAGCTCGAGTTCCTCCGCCATGTTGGTTGTGTACATAGTCAGCGGCCTTCTATGACAGACCGACTCGCGTGGTGGACGGCCAAGGCACGCCGGATTCTGCACTGGGTTTTCTCGTGTTATTATGGCCGGTTATCCTTCTGTCTGGGTATGAGGGGCACGCTGGATTCTGCATTGGGTTTTCTCGTGTTATTATGGCCGGTTTTCCTTCTGTCTGGGTATGAGGAGCACGCCGGATTCTGCACTGGGGTTTCTCGTGTTATTATGGCCGGTTTTCCTTCTGTCTGGGTATGAGGGGCACGCTGGATTCTGCACTGGGGTTTCTCGTGTTATTATGGCCGGTTTTCCTTCTGTCTGGGTATGAGGGGCACGCTGGATTCTGCACTGGGGTTTCTCGTGTTATTATGGCCGGTTTTCCTTCTGTCTGGGTATGAGGGGCACGCTGGATTCTGCACTGGGGTTTCTCGTGTTATTATGGCCGGTTTTCCTTCTGTCTGGGTATGATGTGTATTTTTTTTGTTTTTTTTTTGTTTGCTGTTTTCTGTTTTTTTGTGTGTTCGAGAAAGAAATTCGAGGTATTTTTTCCCCTTTCGCTTTCTAATTATCTTTTTTTTCTCTCTTTCTCAACTTAATCTCTCTCTCTTTCTTTTCTCTCTCTCTTTCTCTTTCACTCTCTCTCTCTCTCTCTCTCTCTCTCTCTCTCTCTCTCTCTCTCTCTCTCTCTCTCTCTCTCTCTCTCTCTCTCTCTCTCTCTCTCTCACGTGATTATATTAGGTCCTTAAATCTTCCCAAAATAAAATACTTCTTATCGTCCTCCTTCCAAGCCTTCCACCTTTCCTTCCTTTTAATTTTCCTTGACTTCCTTCTCTTTCTTTCCCTCTTCCTCTCCTGGTTCCTCTTTCTTCACTTCCTCTTTACTCTCATCCTCCCCTCCTTTCCCCACTCCTCCACACTGCCTTATATAAAACGTTTTTATCAGCCCTAAATTCCTCCAAAATGTAAATCCTTAACTACTTCTCTCCTTCTCTCCTATTTCCTCTTCTTTTTTCTCTCTCACATTTCCCCTCTTCTTCTCCCTCTCTTCTTCCTAATCAAACACCATTTAGTTCCCTAAGGATTTTATCCGGTGAGAATTAGCACTCTAAATCTCTACTGATAAGGTTCTCAATTCTCTTTCCTTCTTTTCCTTCCTTTCTTCCTCTTCCTTAATCGTCACATTCCTCTTTTTTTCGTCATCCTTCTTCTTCTTTTCTTCTACCTCTTCCTCTTTTCTTCTTCCTTCTTTTCCTTTTCTTCTACCTTCTTCCTCTTTTTATTCTTCTTTCTTTCTTCTCCTTCTCTTTCTCCTAGTCCTCCGCCACCAGAAGCTCTTACTCCTTCCCCCGTCCTCCTCCTCCTCTTTTTTCTCTTCTTCCTCCTGCTCCTCCTCCTTCTCTTTTTTCCTCTTCCTCCTCCTTCTTTTCCTCTTCTTCTTCCTCCTGCTCCTCCTCTTTTCCCTCTCTTTCTTCCTCCTCTTTTCCCTCTTCCTCCTCCTTCTTTTTTCCTCTTTCTTCCTCTCTTCTCTTCTCCTCTTCTTGTTTGTCTCCCCTTCTCCTCCTCCTCCTCCCTTTTCTCTTCTTCCCCTTCCTCTCCCCTCCAACAAGCGACGCCTTCTCCACCACTTCTGTATCCTATAACTCCTCCCCGAGATTTTCCTTCGTAATGCTACTCTTCCCACCAACAACTCCCATTCTCCCAAAATATCTCCCCATCTCCCCCCCCCCTCACGCTCTCCCCTCACCCCCTCCCCTCCCATCCATTCTCTTGCCCTCCCTTTTTTTCAGCTCATCCATCTGCTCTCCTCCTCTCACCTTTTTTTTTTAAAGACGTTTCTCACTGATTCGCTCTCGCTCTCTCTCTCTCTCTCTCTCTCTCTCTCTCTCTCTCTCTCTCTCTCTCTCTCTCTCTCTCTCTCTCCCTCTTCTCTCTCTCTCTCTCTCTCTCTCTCTCTCTCTCTCTCTCTCTCTCTCTCTCTCTCTCTCTCTCTCTCTCTCTCTCTCTCTCTCTCTCTCTCTCTCTCTCTTCGCCCTCCGTGACATTTCCAACCATTTCCTCCCTCCCTCCTCCAGGCCTCCGCGCCCTCCCCACATCCCCTCCCTCGTTCAGACGCCCCTCCTCATATTCCCTCCCTCCCCCCGTGCTCTCTCCCTATTTCCCTCCTATCCTCGCATCCCCCACTTTTTCCTATCTTCCCTCAGTCCTCCGCTTCCTTCTCATTTTCTCTCTTTCTCCCCTTTTTATTTCCCTATCTCTCTCACTAAGACTCCGCTCCTCTTTTTTTTCCCTCCTTCCCTTCTTCAGCTCCTCTTAGCTCTTCCCTTTTTTCCTCCCTCTGTCCCTCCTTCAGTTCCGCTTCTTTCCTTCCCCTAATCCTAGCCTACATTTTCCTCCCTGTCCCTTTAAGCCACGATCCCTCCCTCCTTCATCCCCTATACTTTTCCTCCCTCCTTTCTTCAACCCCTACCCCCCTTCGTCCACTTTCCCTCCCTCTCTCCTTCACTCCTGTCCACTCTCCCTCCCTTCTTCACTTCCGCCCACTTTCCATCTCTCCCTTCCCTTTTCACCCCTCCCCTTCATCCACTTTCCCTCCCCCCCTCATCTCCCATCAACCTTCCCTCCCTTCCTTTAGCCCCCCCCCCCCCTTTCGTCCACTCTCTTCCCTCCCTCCCTCCTTCACGCCTGTCCACTTTCTCCACTCTCTCCCTTCGTTTTTCACTCCTCCCCCTCATCCATTTTCCTCTCCCGTTCCCTTTTCCTTCCCACCCACCTCCCCTCCCTCCATCTCCCCTTCCCACCCACCTCCCTCCCCTCCCTCCCTCCAATACCCCTTCCCACCCACCTCCCCTCCCTCCCTCCACTACCCCTTTCCCACCCACCTCCCCCCCTTTCCACCCACCTTACCTCCTTCCATCACCCCTCCCCACCCACCTCCCCTCCCTCCACTACCTCTCCCCTCCCCATCCTCCACCACCACCCCCTTGCTAGCGTCGGCAGAACCAACAAAGGTCCTTTCGGCACAATCGGCGACGCCCACTTACCCGCCCTTGTAGGGAAGGACTCCGCTCTTTGTGAGGGCGCCGTTGGGTGGGTGGTGGAGGTGGGTGGGTGGGTGGGTGGGTGGGTGGGTGGTGGTGGTGGTGGTGGGGGGGGGAGGGGAGGAGCAGCGGTTGGGCGTGGGAATGGTATAAGGTGGGTGTGGATGAGATGGGTGGGTGGGTAGAGAAGAAATGGAGGGTGGGGGTGGATGAGATGGGTGGGTGGGTAGAAGAAGAAATGGAGGGGTGGGGGTGGAAACAGTAGGTAGTAGGTGTGAATAAGGATGGGTGGGTGGGCGTGGATGAGGATGGGCGGGTGGGTAGTAGAAGAAATGGAGGGTGGGGGGTGGAGAAACAGTAGGTAGTAGGTGTGAATGAGAAGGGCGGGTGGGCGTGGATGAGATGGGTGGGTGGGTAGAGAAGAAATGGGGTGTGGGGGTGGAGACAGTAGGTAGTAAGTGTGAATAAGATGGGTGGGTGTGCGTGGATGAGATGGGCCGGTGGGTGTAGAAGAAATAGGGGTGGGTGTAGAAGAAAGTAGGGGTGGGGGTGTGAGAACGGAAGTGGGTGTGGGATGCGGTAGACGAGTGGGCGGGTGCAGTGGGCGGGTGGGTATGGATATTGGGGAGGAGGGGAGGGTGATGGAATGGAAGATTGTCGGGTATGGAAGTCGTATGGGGGAGGGTATATTGGCAGCGATGCGGAGGGGGATGGGGGTAGGGGGGGTCATACATGGAGGGGAGACAGGAAGGAGGGGGGAGATAGAGGAGGAGGAGAAAGGGGGGGGGGGTTGAGGACTTAACTGCTTGTTGTCGCGGTAGTCAATTTTGTGGGAATATGTGGGTGGGGGGGAGGGGGAGGGGAGGAGAGGGGAGGGGAGGGGATGGGGAGGGGAAGGGAAGGGTAGGGTATGGAAGGGAAGGGAAAGGAAGGGAAGGGAAGAGAAAGGGGAAGGGGGATAGGGGGAGGAGGAAGGAAAGGGATGTTAAAGTGGTATCATACTATTTCTAAATATTCCCAATCTTTCCCTTTTTTTATCCATCTTTATTCTCTTTCCACAACCATTCATTCATTTACTTATTCATTTACCTATAATTCACAGATTACCCCCACCCCCACCTACCATCCCCCCCCCTCCTCCGCCCCCAAAAAACACACGCAAGCCCTTAATAAACAAGTAGATAATTAACATAATTAACACACATATTATGAGACTCAATGACCATTTATTAACTCTTACTAAGCCTTTATGATGTTATGAAAAGGATCATTTGTCAAGGCATGTGAATGAGGTGGGGAGGGGGTGGGGGGTGGGGGGGGAGGTACTGTGTGGGCTGGCACTGGCACTGGCACTGGCACCTTGGATGGTCTGGCTGCTGGCGGAAAGTGGTGAGCGTGAAAGTAAAATGAATAAAATAATGATAACAGTAACAATATAAATAATAATGATAATGATGATAATGATAATAATAATGATAATAATGATTATAATAATAACAACAATAATAATAATAATAATAATAACAATAATGATAATGATAAAAATGATGATGATGATAATAATAATAATAGTAATAATGATAATAATAATAACAGTAATGTTGATGATGATGATGATGATGATGATGATGATAATAACAATATCAATATTTATAATAATAATAACATCAATAATGATAATGATAATAATACCCATCGCAAC
>NC_091552.1:5451937-5456937 GCF_042767895.1 Penaeus vannamei
CCACTGGTCATGAAATACGCGCATGACATTAACTCTTATGTAAACTAATGGATTACGCCGGTCATAAGTGATAAGTGTATTACCTGAATTCAAAAGCAATGGTAGGAAAATGATCTATTACTTTAAGACAAAAAAAAAAAAAAAAAAAAAAAAAAAAAAAAAAAAAAAAAAAAAAAAAAAAAAAATAAATATATATATATATATATATATATATTTATTTATATATATATATATATATCGTGGGACTCGAATTATGTACCGTTTTAATTCTCGTTTGAAGAAGTAGCTAAAAAAAAAAAAAAAAAAAAAAAAAAAAAAAAAAAAAATATATATATATATATATATATATATATATATATATATATATATATATATATATATATATCGTGGGACTCGAATTATGTACCGTTTTAATTCTCGTTTGAAGAAGTAGCTAAAAAAAAAAAAAAAAAAAAGACAGCAGCATCGCGTAAACAAAATTTTACATTAATGCCACTTTCTCTTGCGAATATGGACATCACCCGGACTTTAAAAGCACATTTAATCGTACTCTCTATGTCGCTTATATCATGTATGATTCAAACAGCTGTTGAAACCTGCATAAATAAGGGTTGCACCACAAACTACAAAATTACTTAAGCTTCAAGTGAGAATGAATTTATATGAGGAAATTCACCAACAGCTTTCTCTGTTACGCTCTCTAGATTAGATATAATTTACTATGCCAGTTGCCAAGGGTCTGGATTATTCACAATGAAAAAAATACGTATAAATCGTTATCATTCTTACCATTTGGCAAAACTGCGAGACGCTTGGTGCATCGCTTTTGTTTTGTTTTTCTTTTTATTCTGGTTTTTATTTGTGTTTTAAATCGCCAACTATTTCTAATAGTAAGAATCTATTTTTTTATGTTTTATATCGTTATATATTTCTAATGGTAAGAAAGTGTATTTTTCCATTCTTGAGTTTATTTGTGTTTTATATCTTTATAATAGTAAGATATGATAGTAAGAAAGTGTATCTTTTTCTTCTTGTCTTTGTTTGTGTTTTATATCTTTATACATTTCTTATGTTAAGAAAGTGTATTTCATCTCGCCACTTTTATCGCGGCGTCCGAACACAAACAAAACAAACCCGAGTCCGATTGCGAGACATCGACTCGGGCATAAACAAGTTAGGCCTACGACAAAAGATGCTGACGTCATGGAACCCGGCGCCAGTACAGTACCTTCGCCCCCAAGTGTTTATGTAGGGATGGATTAAGCGTAAAATGTGAAAGTCAGACCTTCTCCACGGGAGAAGGTCACACGGACTGCCCATACGCCGATAACGAAGCCCGTGTGGTGGTGTTCGGACGCCTGGTCGAAAATGTATCTTTATGTTATGGTTTTTACTGTTCGAATTATGGATGTTTTTTGTGTATCGTATTTTTAAAAGTTATAGTCCGCTTTGAATGTATATCAAAGGCAATGAAATTAAAATGCATTGATGATAACAGCGATTTTTAATAATTTTTAGTGTTCCGTTTTGTACCGTTCGAAATTTGGACGCTTTCCATACAATTTTTTCCCCTTTTCTTTCCTTTTTTTATAATCTTAAATGTCCTATCCGTATAATTCTGAGTTGTACTTGTTCACGTTTGTTGTATCGGGGTTGGAGAACAATTTAAGGGTCTGGTCATATGATGGTTGCCAGTAGGTCATCAACGCTCTGTGAATTTTAAAAACCTCTTTTTTTTTTTCTTTCTACTCGCGTTAAGGGCATGCCAATGAGCCTCATATAACCGGTTCGCCCAGAAAAAATAACTTAAATCAGTAAGACAATAAACGTGAATATAAAAAAAAATATACGTATTTCTCCAGGAAAAAAAAATGAGTTTAAATTCGTCTTCACCGATTTTGAAGATGCTAGATTCTAACCTCGGCCTGGCATTCAGATGGGAAATACCGGTCGAAACCAGATCAATTTGTTGAGATTTCTTGTTCTCTGGCGACTATAACGGGCTTTCACTGCCGGAGATACAACTCTCGCTCTTACTTACACTACGCTAATGGGGGGGTATGCGGGAGGGGGTGGGGTGGAGGGGAGGGGTAGGGGGAGGGGATGGAAGTGTTGGGAGGTAGGGGGAGGGGTAGTGAGGGGGTGGTGAGGGTAGGGGTAGTGAAGAGGGGATGGAGGGGAGGGGAGGGATAGTGAGGGGATGGAGGGGTAGTGAGGGGGTGGAGGGGAGGTGTGGGGTAGTGAGGAGGGGGTGGATGGGAGGGGAGGGGTAGTGAGGAGGGGGTGGAGGGGAGGGGTAGTGAGGGGGTGGATGGGAGGGGAGGGGTAGTGAGGTGGTGGATGGGAGGGGAGGGGTAGTGAGGGGGTGGAGGGGAGGGGTGGGGTAGTGAGGGAGGGGAGGGGTAGTGAGGAGGGGGTGGATTGGAGAGGAGGGGTAGTGAGGGGGTGGAGGAGAGGGGAGGGGTAGTGAAGAGGGGGTGGAAGTGTTTGGAGGTAGGGGTAGAGGTAGTGAGGAGGGGATGGGGGGGGAGGGGAGAGGAGAGGCAGCAGGGTATGGCCAAGTCCTACTCTTTCCATTATCATAAACCGGCACATTTCCTCTCCAATAATAGCAATAATAATAACAATAATAAGAACAACAATAATAATAGAAAGAGAAAACAAAAGACCAAACGCCATACGATGAAGATAACCGTAAAGGGACATACGTTAAGGGTGTATGGCATTAAACCATTTATTTTAGCTTGACCTTATTCCGCCATGGTCGTATTATTTATGAGTGAGATCCGTAAACACCATAAATTTCATACCACGTCTCTTGTACACAAACACACGCACATACATAGGCTTACACAAACACGCACATACATAGGCATATACAAACAGGCACATACATATGCTTACATAAACACGCACATACATAGGCCTACACAAACACACGCACGTGCAGAGGCGTATACAAACACACGCACATATAAAGGCCTACACAAACACACGCATATACATAGGCCTACACAAACATACGCACATACATACGCGTACACAAACACACGCACATACATAGGCCTACACAAACACACGCACATATATAGGCGTACACAAACACACGCACATACATAGGCCTACACAAACACACGCTCTCACATAGGCGTACACAAACACACTTACATAGGCCTACATAAACACGCACATACACTGGCTTACACAAACACACGCACATACATAGGCGTACACAAACACACGCACATATATAGGCCTACACAAACACGGACATACATAGGCGTACACAAACACACGCACGTACATAGGCCTACAGAAACACACACATACATAGGCGTATATAAACACACGCACATACATAGGCGTACACAAACACACGCACATATATAGGCGTACACAAACACACGCACATACATAGGCCTACACAAACACACACTCTCACATAGGCGTACACAAACACACTCACTTACATAGGCCTACACAAACACGCACATACATTGGCCTACACAAACACGGACATACACAGGCCTACACCAACACGCACATACATAGGCCTACACAAACAGGCCCATACATAGACCTACACATACACACGCACATACATAGGCCTACACAAACACGCACATACACAGGCCTACACCAACATACGCACATACATACGCCTACACAAACACGCACATACATAGGCGTACACAAACACACGCACATACACACACGTCTTACAGTATAGCCGTAGGGGGGAAGGTCTCCATAACTACTACAGATTCGTTAATGACATCAGTCTATGCACGCACACACACACACACACACACACACACACACACACACACACACACACACACACACACACACACACACACACACACACACACACACACACACACACACACACACACAAAAACACACACACACACACACACAAGAGAGATGTAGACCGAAAAAAAACGAAAACAAACAGGTAGACATAATAAAAGCAAAGAAAGAAAGAAAATGTTAAGAGAGATAGAAGAGAAGAGAAAATAAATACATAGAAGAGAGAAGGCAAAACAGAAATAGAAGGGGAAACAAAGAAGGGAGAAAGCAAGGAAAAGAGTAAACGGGAGAAAAAGCAATAGGGAAAGAAGAAAAGCAAAGAATGGAAAAGGGAGAGAAAAAGAAGGAAAAAGAGAAAAGGGCGGACGAGATAAAGAAAAAAGGAATAAAGTAGAGGGAAAAGAAAGAGAGAGAAAGAAAGTTACACAAAAAACAACTAATAAATAAAGAAAAGAGCAAAAGAGAAGAATCGACACAAGAGAGCAAGAGAAAGAGAGAGACGAGAGCAAAAGAAAGAGAGAGAGACAAGAACAAAAGAGAGAGACCAGAGCAAGAGAGAGAGACGAGAGAGCCAGAGAAAGAGAGAGAGAGAGCCAGAGAAAGAGAGAGACGAGAACAAGAGAAAGATAGAGAGAAGAACAAGAGAGATAGACAAGAGAGCAAGAGAAAAAGAGAGACACGAAAACAAGAGAGAGAGACAAGAACAAGAGAGAGAGACAAGAACAAAAGAGAGAGAGAGAGAACGAGAGAGCAATTGAGAGAGAGACGAGAGAGCAAGAGAGAGAGAGAACGAGAGAGACAAGAACAAGGGAGAGAGAGAGAACGAAAGAGCAAGAGAGAGAGCGACAAGAGCAGCGCGCCCGAGAGTGTGGGAACGCGGCGCCGAGCCCAGCTTGCGGCAAAGATGGGCGGGGACCGACCACCACACAGACGGCTGTCACGTGACTCTTCGTCGGTTGCAACGGCAGGAAAATCGGTCTGGCGAAAGTGCTTCACGATTGGCTGCGTTTCCAATCCGATATGTTAGATTAGATCTGCGGCGGGTTCTTCTGTATCGCTTGGAAGTAAATTAGGTTTGATGATTGTATTTTTATTTAGCTGTTTATTTATTTATTTATTTTTTTATTGCATAATTGGGTTTGATGATTCTATTTCAAAGTTTTTTTTTATTGCAGCTGCGACGGATA
>NC_091552.1:5469437-5471937 GCF_042767895.1 Penaeus vannamei
AAGGGTGGGGAAGAAAGGGGGAGAGGAAGAGACCGAAGAGGGAGAGGGAGAGACCGAAGGGTTAGGAAGAAAGGGGGAGAGGAAGAGACCGAAGGGTTAGGAAGAAAGAGGGAAAGGGAGAGACCGAAGGATGGGGAAGAAAGGGGGAGAGGAAGAGACCGAAGAGGGAGAGAAAGAAACGGAAGGGCGAGAAAGATAAACGATGAACAGGGATAAGTGAATGAAAGGAGAAAAGAGGGAAAAAACGGAAAAATTAGAAAAAAAAATCAACAAATGTAGAAAAGAAGAGCCACACGTAGAAATCGCGAAACAAACATAAAAAAAAACTGGAAAAAACGACAAAAAGTTCCACAAAACACACAAGAAAAAGAATCAGAAGAAGAAACGGAAAGAGCACGAAAAAAAAGGAGAGAAAGAGGAAGGGCGAACGTGGAGGGAACGGAGTGGCCAAAGGAGAGTCCGAAGGAGAGTCCGAACTTCGTGTAAATAAGAAATTCCACTTCTTCCTTCTTGACGTTGCGTTTCATAATTCTTGAAAGGCGCCTCGACGTGATGCTGGTGTCTCCATTCCGGCCAAGGAAGTCGCCGGTTTTGTGTGGGAGGAAGAGGGGGGTGGGGGGATGAGGGGGAGGAATAAGGAGAGGGGGAGGATGAGGGAGGAAGAGGGGTTGGGGGAATGGGGGAGAAGAGGGGTGCGGGGGGAGGAAGGGGGAGAAGAGGGGTTAGGGCGGATGAGGGAGGAGGAAAGGGGAGAAGAGGGGTGGGGGAGGAGGAAGGGGAGAAAGAGGGGTGGGAGGGCGGATGAGGGGAGGAGGAAGGGGAGGAAGAGGGTTGGGGGGAAGAGGGGGAGAGGGAGGAGAGGGGGAGGAAGGGGAGAAGAGGGTTGCGGGAGGAGGAAGGGAGAAGAGGGGTGGGGAGAAGGAAAGGGAGAAGAGGGGTGGGGGAGGAGGAAGGGAGAAGAGGGTGGGGGAAGGAAAGGGAGAAGAGGGTGGGGGCGGAATGAGGGAGAAGAGAATAAGGAGAGGGGGAGGAAGGGGAGAAGAGGGGGTTAGGGGGGATGAGGAAGGGGAGGGCGGAATGAGGGGAGGAGGAAGGGGAGAGGAGAGAGGGTGGGAGGGGGAATGAGGGGATGAGAGGGGAGGAATAAGGAAAGGAGGGGGAGAGGATGAGGGGAGGAATAAGGAGAGAAGAGGGGAGAGCCGGTTTTGTGTGAGAGGAAGAGGGGGGCGGGGAGAATGAGGGAGGAGGAGAGGAGAAATAAATTGAGGGGGAGGATGGGGAAAGGATGAGAGGATGAGAAGGGGAGGATGAGGGAGGGAGATAGAGGAGGGAGGAATAAAGAGAAGAGAGGGAGTGGGAAGGGAGGAAGAGGACAGAATGAGGAAAGGTGAGGAAATAATAAGGAAAGGGAGCAGAATGAGAAGAGGAGGGGTGAGAATGAGGAGAGAATGACGAAAGGGGCGAGAATGAGGAAAGGAGAGGAGGAGGAGGAAAGGTGAGGAGAGAATGAGGAAAGGGAGCAGAATGAGAAGAGGAGGGGTGAGAATGAAGGAAAGAGAGGAAGAGGGAATGAGGAGAGCAGAATGAGAATGGGAAGAAGAGGGATAAATGAAGAATATAGAATAAGAGAGAAAAAATATGGTGAAAAAATAAAAAAATGAGAAGCTGGGAGGACAGCGAAAGAAAAGGAGAAAGATGAAGGAAGAGAGAATGAGAATGAAGAAAGGGGCAGAGAGGAGAATGGAAGAACACACATGAGAGACTCGGGATGAAGCAAGAGGGTTAAAGGGAATTTTTAATAATTCATGTCCACACTTTAAAACACGAATAGCAATAATGATCAGCTTACGTAAGAACGGAGAAGAAATTCTTGAACGAAAACATCTCAGACAACAGTATTTTAAGCGATAATGAGTTTAAGACTTTTATTTCCAATGAGAACAAAACAGATAACAATATTTAAAACAATGCCAATTAAGACTTCCATTTCAGACAGATAACAATGTCTAAAACAATAACAGAGAACAGAATCTAAAACAATGATAATTGACAGAACATAACAGAACAATATCTTAAAACAATAATAATTTAGACCAGTTTCAGACGAGAACATAACGGAGAACTTAAAAATAAAACAATGCTAATTAAGACCAATTTCAGACAAGAACATAACAGAACAATATCTAAAAACAATAATAATTTAGACCAGTTTCAGACGAGAACATAACGGAGAACTTAAAAATAAAACAATACTAATTAAGACCAACTTCAGACAAGAACATAACAGAACAATATCTAAAAACAATAATAATTTTGATCAGTTTCATACGAGAACATAACGGAGAACTTAAAAATAAAACAATGCTAATTAAGACCAATTTTAGACAAGAACATAACAGAACAATATCTAAAACCAATAATAATTTAGATCAGTTTCAGACGAGAACATATCAGAGAACAAAAAATAAAACAATGCTAATTAAGACCAATTTCAGACAAG
>NC_091552.1:5479437-5481937 GCF_042767895.1 Penaeus vannamei
ATATGTATGAATATATATATATATATATATATATATATATATATATATATATATACATATACATATACATATACATATATATATATACACATATATATACATATATCTATGTGTATATAGGCCTATAAGCCTATATGTATATATGTATATATACACACACATACATATATATATGCATATGTATATGTGATATATATATATATATATATATATATATATATATATATATATATATATACATATATATATCTGTGTGTGTGTGTGTGTGTGTGCGTGTGTGTGTGTGTGTGTTTATGTGTGTGTGTGTGTGTGTGTGTGGGCGTGTGTGGGCGTGTATGTGTGTGTGTATGTGTGCGCGCGTGTGTACAAGTGCAGTATCTGTGCAAATAAAGTGTCCCCTGAACGGAACTTGTTCAGTATCTCTATAATGGGTTGATCTATAGCTGCCATCCATAAAAGGCACGTGGCAACTCACCCAATCACCTTGTTTTACCGCATTCATCAAGGTTACAAGTTTTTTTCTTCCTTTTTTTTTTTTTTTTTTTTATCGAGTTTCTCTACTATCATTTACATTGATGCTCAGTCTAGTTTCACCTGTTCTTTATTCATGTTTCCTGTTTCGATTTAATTATTATTTTATAATTTGCTGAGACTAGTGGATTCCAAATTTGTTTTGCTTCTTTAAATCTGTGAAGTAAATTTACAAATATACAAATTTACTACCAAAATACTACCATCAGTGAAGCCATTAACAAAACCTTTTAATTTCATTTAGCACACATGTAATGAAAATCAAATAATGATACATAATTTTATAACATTGAATTGTATATCAAAGACCTATTTCAGTTTACTCCCTGACAAAAAAAAAAAAAAAAAAAAAAAAAAAAAAAATGGTTAGTGGTAACATTGCGTAGAGAACCACATAGTTGTGATAACAATGCCATTAACTTTAATTCCAATTATAACTTCATATTAAGATACCCAGAATTAAGATAATAGAAAAATTAATGAATATCAAAATAGTAAAAGTCAATCAATAGTTTAGAATCAACAGTCTTCCTTATTTATTAGTTTGCATTAATATCAAAATATAAACAATAGATAAAGTGTAGCACTAATAACTTCAGCTGAACTGTCTCTAACAACCAGATGATTGTTGATGATGAATCTACAACCCAATCTAGCTGTGTTCTGTCTAAGCCGTCACTCCACCGGCTTTGCTATGTCTGGAGAAAGGTTAGTCTCGGAGCAAAAAAGAACTTTCAAAATGTAAATGGGAAGATGGCAGTTCTGGATGTTATTGCTAAGGGTTATTTTGATATGTTAATGAAGCATCATTTCGACACTCGTGTGGTATGGCTTTAGTTTTGCGTTGGAGAGAGATTTCATGACAAGTGTTTTGAGATATAATGTACAGTATATATATGCATGCATGCATGTAATATATTCATATGTATGTGCATACACACACACACACACACACACACACACACACACACACACACACACACACACATATTATTATTAATATTACATACATACATATATAAATATAAATATATAAATATAAATATATATATATATATATATATATATATATATATATATATATATATATGCATATATATATGTATATATATATACACATATACACATAGATATATACACATATATATGTAGATGAATATACCTATATGTGTACATATATATATATATATATATATATATATATATGTGTGTGTGTGTGTGTGTGTGTGTGTGTGTGTGTGTAATATACATACATACACACACACACACACACATGTTTATATATACATGTTTCCATCTAACATCTCTCTCTCTTCTCTCTCTCTCTCCCTCCCTCTCCTCCCTCCCTCTCTCTCCCTCCCTCCCTCCCTCCCTCTCCCACTCCCTCCCTCCCTCTCATCTCCCTCCCTCCTCCCCACTCCCTCCCTCCCTCCCTCCCTCTCTCCACTCCCTTCTCCTCCCTCCCTCCCTCCCTCCCATCCCTCTCCCATTCCTCCCTCTCCTACTCCCTCCCTCTCCCTCCCCCCTCCCTCCCTCCTCCCCTCCTCCTCCTCCCCTCCTCCCTCCCTCTCCTCCTCCCTCCCCTCCCTCCCTCCCTCCCTCCCACTCCCTCCTTCTCCCACTCCCTCCCTCTCCCTCCCTCTTTCCCTCATCCAGCCCACACCGGTTCGCAAAGATTTCCAAGTACAATGACTTCGTATGTGCTGTATCCTGCCAGTTCCAACCCCATAATATATAGTGTGTGTCTTAGGCGGGGAATCCAAAGGGGAATACAGGAAATGCTTTCGTAATCACAATGAACTGACATAACTGACATAACTATAATTATAAGTGAACAAAAAGAAGCTTGTTGGGGAGTGTGGGGGTTAGTGCCAAAGAAAGAAAGAAAGAAAAGAAGAAAAGAAGAGAAGAAAAGTAAAAAGAAGAAAGGAAAAGAAAAAGAAAAAATGAAAAGAAAAAAAAGAAAGAA
>NC_091552.1:5504437-5516937 GCF_042767895.1 Penaeus vannamei
AGAACTTGGAACCAGGTAGCAACGTTATCGAAGGTCCAGCGACTTTCTCCTTATAGTATCAGGGAAGACTATTGCCCTTATCACTGGGCGGTACGCTTCTGGTGGTACTATTTACGTCCCTGTGACCGCTGACATCTCAAGTCTAATTTCCTTTTGCTAAGTTATAGGTCTCTAACCCGACTGGTGAAGGCGAAGAAAGGAAAGTGTCTAGTTCTTATTTGTTTTAGAATCTTTTTTTTTCTTTAGAACCTAGACTACAGACGACAACACAGGCGGTTCTTACCATACCAGGCAAAGTCGTGCAGCAACAGATATACCGTCCATATATACACACTCGTAAGCACCTGGCAAAGGAATATTCAAGAACAAGTCTTTTCTTTTTAGAGCTGAAATACTTAACGGTGAGCGCGGACTTGTTGCTACTTACGGATGCAGATCAACACAACACAACACAACACCACCCCACACCACACCACACCACACCACACCACACCACACCACACCACACCACACCCCACCCCACCCCACCCCTCCCCCCCCACCCCCCCACCCCACCCCACCCCACCCCTCCCCCCCACCCCACCCCACCCCCCCCTACCCCACCCCCACCTCCACTCCCACCCCCACCACCCCAAAGTTCCGAGGTTCGAAACGGACTCCTGGAATTCCATCAAGAAGTAAGATGAACTTCTACCCGAAAGTGCCCACGACAACCCACAGCATGGAAGGTTGGAAGTTGCTTCGCGGAGAGTAATTTGCATATTACATTATCTACATACGATGTATATGTACCAAGATTGGACTAATCTTAAGTTCAGATATTGAATTCTTCTCAGATGTAGATTAATGCGAGTCTGGATAGGTAGAGTTCTTGGAAGGGAGGGAGGGAGAAAGGGAGGGAGGGAGGGAGGGAGGGAGGGAGGGAGGGAGGGAGAGAGAGAAAGAGAGAGAGAGAGAGAGAGAGGAGAGAGAGAGAGAGAGAGAGAGAGAGAGAGAGAGAGAGAGAGAGAGAGAGAGAGAGAGAGAGAGAAAGAGAGAAAGAGAAGAGAAGAGAAGAGAAGAGATGAGAAGAAAAGAGGAGAGAGACAGAAAGAGAGTAGGGAAAAAGAGAAAGAGAAAGAAAAAGAAAAATGGCGGAATTTTTACCACCTTGATGAAATCCGTTGATAAAGTCATGGTCCCTGAATAATAACGTATAAAACATTAAAGGACAGAAGTGGCGCTGCATCAGCTGTTGGCGTAAAACATTAATCATTGCGAAATACGTACCCACACGATGCTGGTGTAGATCCGTAGCTATCTGGTACTAAAGCAACATATGGACAGTCACACCTTACTCGACCAATGCTTTTGATGCTTGCTTTACACTTCCTTGCACGGTGTTTGAAGCAAAAAGGGCATTTGACTTACTTATAACATGAGACCCTTTTTTTTAACCTATTCCAACATGGTACAATTTTTTTCTTCTTTTACCTACTGGAACATGGTACTCTTGAGATTTTTTTTTAACCTACTGCAACATGGTATTCTTTTTTACTTACTGCAACATGGTATTCTTTTTTACTTACTGCAACATGGTATTCTTTTTTACTTACTGCAACATGGTACTCGGATTTTTTATTTTTTATTTATTTTTTGTTTTTTTACTTACTGCAACACGGTACTCGAGTTTGTTTGTTTGTTTTACCTACTGCAAAATGGTACTCTTTGATGTTTGTTTTTTTTTTTTTTTTTTTTTTTTTTTTTTTTTTTTCTACTGCAACATTGTGTTATTTTGGTATTTTTTTTTTACCTACTGCAACATGGTACTCTTGAGGGTTTTTTTTTCTTTTTAACCTACTGCAACATGGTATCATTTTGATGTTTTTAGTTACTGCAACGTGGTAATATTTTGGGGGTTATATGAACTCGAGAAATCTAGGAACAGTTTGTTCGTTTGATTCTCTCTTAGACACTGAATATATTGTTCAATGTAATGGGAATGTACGTACCTGCATCTGGAGACTTCTTAAATGAATATGCAAACAAGTTAGTTTATTTTTAAAAATCTAACCTGAAACTTACCCATTCTTGAAAATATTTACACCTAGTAGATCAATATCAGTAAAATTACTATAATCAGTTAAATAGACTGAAATAACTGACCATCTGTGTCTAAATCACATAACCTATTTTGGAAAATCGCCACCAAAATATCTGACATTACACATCCTTTAAAAAGATAAACTAATCTCCATTTGGTAATGTAAAAACCGGATACAGAAAATAGCTTTGCATATACGATCCCTCTGACGAACAAATGACGTTTCCCAAATGCGGACGCTGTTCACTGGTTAATCTCCGTAAGGAAATGTGAATGAAGAAAACGAGGCTACGTGAAGACTCGCAGTTACAGGAGGTTCAAGTCCCTAGAGAGATGCTGAGGTTGGGGGAGGAAGAAGGTATTGCGTTATAGGGGTCTCTCGGTGGCTTGGCGACGCATAGCTATGATGGATGGCGTCACTGACTTAAGTTTCAGGGAATATATGGACAAAATAAGTCTAAGGATGGCGTCACTGACTTACGTTTCAGGGAATATGGACAAAATAAGTCTAAAACCGTATAAAAGAAGAAGGAAGGATTATGTTTGTCACTGGGGATGTATTGATAAATAGGGTGTCTATCGCTAGTCTCTGAATTATGTTTGTCTATGGGGATGTATTGATAGATAAGGTGTCTATCGCGAGTCTTGTCATATTACACTTTATTCAGTATTCCATCACAGATACCATTTTGCCTTCTCATACACATTGCAGAATCATTTTTATCACTATTCCCACCTTTTATGTTACGTATTCTCTGCACTGTGACCATAACTAACAAATTAAATACAGAAAACGTGATGTGAGCAAAATCGTAAACAGAGGCACAACTTGCAAATAAACAAACGGCCTATACAAACATATTTAAATTGCCTTGCAAAAACACTCTGCAGATGCTGTGTATTTTGATTGTTATTATGGTATAACCTCCTGTCTTGAAATCTGTTCCATGCATTTGTAAAGCTGAAAAAAAGAAGAATTAGCTTTATACTTTCTACAGTTTATTTTAGTCCATTACCAGTGTTTCTACGTCACCAATTCTATAATAGATAAACTCATGAATGATGCAATTACAAAGAAAACGCGGAAAAAGCACAATACGCAAAAATAGCACTTTGTTCTTACGTATACTTCCTTTGTCTTTTCATTCTCCAAACCTTACCAAATATTCATTGATTTCCTTGCCGAGTACAAAACTAGTGGAGAGCGCTTTTGTCGGATGGAATATTCAGTTATCGATAATCTATAACCCCATTTGTTATAAAACCGTGCGAGGCTTCTTCTTTTCTACTCTTTTACCATCAGTACGAACCAATAAATACGTCAAAAAGTACTTAACATTGTCACATAACTTACAGAGCCCAAACAGTAATCCTTAGCTATTTACCTTCATTTTTAATACGCACATGGATGTAAATTACATACTACAAGGACACGAACTAGCAATGGCATATCTTTCAAATGATCAATATTTTAAAATCCAATCTATGCATATTTATTCGTTTAATCAACTTTCCGTTATTTTCACCGGCCGTTCGTACCAAAGATACCATGTCACTTTTCCCAACGAGATTCTGTTCTGGATTTCCAAGCGAAAAGCCCCAATAAAAACCTCAATGAAAGACTTGAGAAACTCTTTTCATTAAAAGAGTGAACGAAGATTGATTATTGTCCATTTCGAAAGGCTAGAAACTTTTTATTTCCTTTGCAGTGTGCCAAATGGTGTGTTTTGCACTGCCTTTATCGGATTTCCCGCACGAGGAGCGAGCGAAAAACCTGAATGAAAAACTAAATATAATCTTATTCTATCGTTATACAAGAGACAGGATGTAATTAGACAGATTATGCTTTCTTGTCATTCCATTTCGTGTTTCTGATTTACGAATACTCGTTCATTTATTTCTAGTGACTAATGGATTCATAATTAATTTTATCATTTCAGTTCCACATCATTCCCAAGTATGCTGGTCATGTCAAAATTACTAACGCACTTTAACGGAAAAAAAAATCTAAAACCATTCATGCACAATGGGGAGTCAAATGCATGACCGTCTGTTTAACTAAGTGCGATTGCGTGTGTGTGTGTGTGCGAGTGTGTGCGTGGGGGAGGGGGGGGGGGGGGATCCGCTCCACCAGAAACCTTCTCAGTAGGAAAGTTCTTACGGGTCCGTTGCCTGGCAAGGATGGAGGAGGATCGATGTCCCACTCTGTGCAAGCAATATGCCTTCCAAATACTACTTATAATGAGATATTATATTAATTTAGTTCTAATGTGATTTTCCCAAATCTATTTTCAAGTTCCCCAACATGAAAACCTGAATTCTAACATTAAAACTCAGCACATTACTGGTTACCTGCATTAAATCAAAACTCCTATCCTGGAAATTCCTCAATCAAAAAGGTTAAAAAAAGAATGATTATTACATTTCTTTTCTTTGCATAAAATATACATGTATCTAATCAAAACCAGTATCATACATATTTATCACAATGATGAAAATACATTACTTAAAAGGATGAGACATATCATTTACATAATACCATTTTTATCACCAATAAAGCTGTAACACTGGTAATTTTGATATAATATTCTAGGAATCAGAGTAATATACATTAAGGTAATGGCAGAATACAAAATAATTCATCCTGTATATATTCAACAAAATACTCCAACAAAAAGAAACTGGGGAGAAGGTTTTGATAAGGTTGTGCCAGTTGAGTCCTTTTGTATCGATATTCTGTGTAAAAAGCGAGACAGAAACAAAGCCATGCACCACTCAGGAAAATGGTTTGTACAGTGATAAAGTATTTGGGTCACTTTCATCTCAGCTAACTACGCTTTATCATCTGTTCCTCGTTTTTTGGGCGATTGTGAATTCTATGCATAAAATCATCTGATCTGACATATGAATATAAATAATCCAAGTCTGAAGTACACATCAAACTTCATTCACCACTTCAAAGTAGATGATTTAATTTGTTTACAACCGCAGATCTAAATTTCAAAACTTTGTATGGAAAAGGTTCATCATCTTGGATTCTGTAGCAATGCCCATATGCAATGGAATATGATGTAACAAGACATAAAAGACATAAAACCCACAGTAATCCATTATTGTCAAATCACTATCTGATGGGAAGTTCCATTTCCTGTCAGCCAATGCTTACCATACAGTATATTCACAATATCTCTATTCTGCCAATCCTATAACAGGTAAAATCTTATTAATGAAGGAATTTTGAAGAAAACATGAACACTAGATATACAGGCACTTCCATTCCATTGTTTGTTTCTTTTCTGTATCTTGTTTTCTAAACCTTACTGAATAATCTCTCTCTCATTGGAAAAAAAAAATTGCCCAGTAATTAAATGCAAATACATTCACTAAAAAAATTATGTTTAGTTTTCTGTGCTTTTCTATATGCAAGAACAGAGGTCTTATAATTTGTTAATACTCTCCCCCCACTCTTAAATCAGGAACATTGTTTAAACCCTAAATAGTATCTTTTTCATGCCAGAGAGAAAAGTGAATATGAAAAATATAAACATTCTTGTATATAAATGTAATACAATACCATAACCTATTTCTTTATGGCATATATAAAAAATCCTACCTTCAAAACACTACAAGAAGCTAATGTTTTAAGTCAAATTAATGCACCTCTGTATACTCTAAGCATTTTAACAATAGAGTTCACATAAATTTACAAACTTCTCACTATACACGTCACAAATTCCAACCACAACTAAACAAAAACAGACTGGAGCACTTACCAAGAACCCGATAAGCTTTCCAAAAACTAGGTATGAGATGACAAACTATTGCTTAAAAGATCATGCCCTTCAGCTTAATGACAAATCTCTAAATACAAGTTGTGGATATAAAAACTTAAGTAACAATATAACTACAAGAAATCATGATAATGATTGCAAAACTAATCAAACAGTAACGAATACAAGTAAAACGGTCTTCAAGACAAACATAAAGAATAACTCTGCTACAACTCACAAGGTCTAATAAGTTCCTCTATGGTTACTACCAGACAACATTTAGAACAAGTGTGCTAATATCATTGAAAACAAAGTAAATGAGACTCCAAAGTGACTCAAGTTAATAGAAATTATAAATATATTTATGTACACAAATCTGAAAAGCATATGAATTTATGAAGAATTTTTTATGCACTTAATTACAATTTAATGCTATTTAAAAAAGAAAAAAAAAGAAAAAAAAGTTTAAATTATATCTAACTAAAATTGCATTGTATGACAGAGGTAAGTCGTTGAGTCATTGAGGTATAAAGATGTAGTTCTCACAACTCGATTTCACTCTACATATACCTTTTTCACTTTATATTTAGAGAATGAACTAAAGATAATGAACAAATGACCAAACACAAAAATAGTTACTGTGCTGTCCCATTACAAGTCGAAAGTACTTGAGTTGTTTCAAGAGAAATGATTCATAGCCATGTTCATGCTAGTTCCCTGCTGATTCTTGAAGCAAATTGAGCAAGCAGTTGTTAGTAAGTAGCCTTTTAGGAAGCCTGTCTTTTCATCCCACTTTCAACAATCTCGCTTTTCCTTCTGAGCAAAAGACCAATGCTATTCCGTTAACAAGCCAGAGGAAAAGCTGAATCGTTTGTGCTCATTATCAAATAAATGCATTCTCTTCAGGTCCACAGACTTCGAAATACAAACGTTCGGATATGGAAGAAGGAAAAAGTCTAAAATGAACAGACTCCTTAAACGTACAAACAAGAATGGCACTCATGATTTCATTTTGTGAAGAGGGACTAAAGCTTATTTCAATCCCTTGTCTCTATCTATTCCTCATCATCATCATCATTCTCCTCCTCTTCATCGTCATTCTCTTCTTCTCCTGCATCGTAATTCATGGCATGATTCAGCTCGATCATATCGTTGTCTGAAAGGGAGCCTGTTCTGCGTCTCCGTAATTCGTCAGAAACCTGAAAGGATGAGGGAAAACACTACTAAGAAACAAACAAGAAAAGAAAAGAAAGAAAAATTATAGTACTGCAGCCTTATCTTCTGAATGAAAGGAAGTTTTATATAATATCAAATAATAATAATATATAAATAAAATATACAAAAAAATAACAAGGTAAAGTGAACTACTGTTCCCAAAGTGTAAAAAAAAAAATAAACAAACTCATTGAGGGCAACGAACGTATATGTCATCAATGAGTTGAATAATCTGACTGTCCATAAATCATCCTGAATCAAAAACGATAAAAAATGCTTTTTCAAAGTATATCACATAATAATGGCCTCCTTGAGATGCACACCCATATACTTTACCTTATGGAAAAATTCTGTATTTGTGTTGGGTTCCGAAGCATAACCCCCGCCAACATCATCTTCATCATATTCTGTTGAAGAGTCTGAAACGTGAGAGGTAAAAGAGGATAATTTAAGAAATGAGCTTAACTCTCTTGTTAATGAAAGTATTCTTCTTAGAGATCTATGAAAAATACTCTTACGAGTGATGTAAAAGGTACTGTAGACAAGCTGCAAAATAACAATCTGAAGTGATTATGCCAACTTATAGAGCTGAAGAAAAATTTATGCTCAATCTTTATGCTCTTTTTAAAAGAACAATACATGATCATACATGAAATCCTGAAATTACCCTAAACATGACAGTTACATTAAAAAAAATCCAAAATCTTTACCCTCAAGCACTGTGTTGGCTGTGGGTTTCTTAACCGAGCAGACGATCTGAGCTAAATCAGTAAAGTTGGTGGGCGATGCATCGAGGCTTATCTTCTGTCCCGCACGATGATCTGCGCAAGTGTTACTTAAATGATAGACACTTTCCACGGTGCGGCCTCCCTTGAGCATTCCGCTGAAGTATGTCTTGCCATGCTGATAGCCTACTTCCTGTCAGGCAGAAGAAGAATAATCATTGCTATAGTGATATTTTTTATTTATTTACTTATTTAATTTCTTTATTTATTTATTATATTTCCCCATGCTATTATGATGATGCAATAACACTAGTTGCAAAAATAAAAAGCAATTGTGATGACAGTAACACTATCATCAAAAGAGACCAATCCAAATATCTTCTCCCATCTTAAAAATAATATATATATCATCATCTCTATCAAAATTCAATCATTCACACAATTCATCCAAAATATAAAACATTAACTTTTATTTTCTAAAAAACTGTAAACAACAAACCTTAATTTCATCAAATGATCCAAACTGTAGAGTCTGGTATTTGTCGATGGGTGGACGAATATATTCACAGTAGTCGCTAGATTTCAAGTCTTCCAACTGACGTGTACAAGACACATATGACAACCTCGACTGGATGTCATATAAATTGGGTACCTGTATGAATATAAAGTGCTAATCATCTGATGCATAAGAAAAGAAAGAAAGAAAAAAAAAAAAAAAAAAATCAACATAAGTAATACAATATACCAGAACTAAAACATTCACAGTTATCCATTAAAAACACACACACACACACACACACACACACACACACACACACACACACACACACACACACACACACACACAAGAACGCACACACACACAAGAACACACACACGCACACGTGCACAAGAACACACACAAATACGCACACATGCACAAGAACACACACAAACACGCACACATGTACAAGAACACACACAAACACGCACACATGCACAAGAACACACACAAACATGCACGCACAAGAAAACACACATGCGCACGCACAAGAAAACACACACACGCATGTACAAGAAAACACACATGCGCACGTACAAGAACACGCAAACATGTGCAAGAACACACACACACATGCACACAAAAAGGCATGCATGCACTCAAGAACATGCACACACACAAGTACATATGAACATGTAACAATAAAGACAATGTGAATAACATTTTACTTTCATCATAGCTGCTTTATACTTGTAGTTTTACAGACAAAGCATAAATGCACATATACACTCTGTTCTTCATATCCTTCCTACATCTATCCACATCAAACAACTATCAAAAAACAAACACATGAAAATACTTACTTTGAGCTCTTTTCTGAAGAAATACTTGAATGGGAAGACCCTTCTTATGAGCACACTCCACCCAGACAAACAGTCACCGTAATTGGTGAACTGCGTCTCGTACTGACAACCTACATCGATGGCTAAGATGCTGCCCACACTCCACTTGTTTCGCATGACATCTCCTGTGAGGTTAATGGAAGGGGAAAGGGGGGAAGGGGCAACAAAAAACACTATTAGTTTACATGAAAAACTGACAACATAAATATAACACCCTATGAATCATCAAATTCATATATAACATGAAATTATCACAATAAATCATCATATCATTATGTAAAATGAAATGGTGATCTTAATATGAATTTATACTATAATATCATTAGCTTTTATGAAGCTTTGTAACATATTGAAATGAAATTTGATTTAAACAATATCCACAAGAAGTCCTGTAATAAAGAATGGATAATAAAAAGCTTTGAAACAATTTCCTAATCCCAGACTTTAAAGCTAGATAACTAAACAAGTTCCTATCAGTTTGTGAACCAGATTTGTTCCATACTTGTACAGTTCCTATATGAAATTATTTAATCTTCAAAGTTCCCTGTGTTAGGCATTACTGTTTTACTACAATACAGCAACACATAATGTATACTTTAATAAGATTTGATAACCCAACAACTTGACTTCATCATTTTAAGGTGCAGAAGTAACACCAAAACCCAATAGTAACTTACCACATCCTATGAATGAAGTATACTTAAATAGGTTTAAATCCAAAATGTGCTCTTATACATACTTACCTTTAAAAGACATTCTTAAATGTTAAGTTACATTTTAGTCTAACTGGTACTTATCTATGGATATTCTGAAAAAAATCAACAAAATTTAGAAAGCAAAATTTAGACGAACATTACCTAATAATCCCCACATCTATGCCATACCTGGAACATTATTGATGTAGCACCCATCAACCAGTAAATGTCCATCAAGTGGGTCAGGCACTGGTGGTAACAGCATAGCTATGGTCATGGAAGCCCGCACATAACGCCAGAGAACTCCTGACACAGGCCAGAGGGATTTGGTAAGAACACATGGGAAAAATAACATACTCGAATGAAGCCCACAGAGATGGTTATATGCAATGGTGGGTTAGTACAGCATGTGTTCTTTCAAATGGAAAAGAATCAGTGACCTTGACAGCAATAGGATTTTCACATGAAATGTCATCCTTTCACTCCCAAAATTGTGTTGTTAGCATTACAATCTCAACAAGCCATTTCCTGTGATACGATTAACCCCTTCTTTTTTATTATCAATTTGCAGGTACATGCATTCCTTCAATCTAAGAGAAAATTTTGAAGTTACCCGCGTATCTACAAAACATTACAAATGCTTTTACTGCTTCTAATAGCTTCATCAGTTTCACTAATCATTTGATGGGTCTCTCTCTAAATGATTTGCCAATCCTTTTACGTCTTTTGGTCATCTGAAGCTTTTTGAAAATTACTTTCTTTATCAGAGGCCTTCATAAGGATGAAACCTTGATGTATAATCTGTTTTACTAATGGACCTTGAAAACAATGTTTCATAAACTGATTTTCTTGTAAACTTGCTCCTAAATATTTCATATATCTGTGTGTAAGGAGGGGTGTGTGAGTGGTGGTAAAGAAGGGGCTAAGTAATATGGAAAATAATTACAAAGCAATCTCTTGAAGAGCTAATCAGTACCTTAAATTGAACCCAGTGGCCCAGGATGGCAAAAATCTATACACTGTGATATCTGTTTAGTTATTGTGTACACAAATTAATGGCTCAACAATGGTTTAGTCACAAAGGAGGCAATTATTAGTCATACCAAGCTCAGCCATTTATCATTTTTCTTGATTTTAAAGAAAGACTTTTTCCTATCGTTTTGCAATTTTCTATTGTTATCAGTATTTCAATAACATAATCATATTATCAATAATAATGATATCAACATCTACAGCAACAGAAAAAAAAACATTTTTCTGCAAACAGATAGAATGTGGAAATCAGGGCATAGTCACTAGGGCCTTCTGAATGATTCCTTGGAGGCGGAGTGCTTGTGGAGCCATCTATGTGTACTAAATTTGGTAAAAGATTACAGTTCACAGCGCATAAATACAGGGCATATAGTCTAATTCCAGAGCCAAAGCTAAATCTTACTATATTCATTTCATGAAGTTCACAATTAACTTTTTAACAATGAAGGATATAAACAAAAGAGATCTTTTTAAATGCCCTTGAACTCTAGAAGTGTCTTATCATGCATTGAAATGACCATTTTTCCTATGAATGGTTATCAATGATTTTGATAAATGCAGGAAATACACCTGGTTGCTGTAATAATCACACACAAACATATCAGTGCTCTGAAGGTCAAGAATAACATTGCCTCAACCACTTACAGCTCTCTAGTAAGGAATATGACATTTTTACTAACACAGGTTACAAACTATACAAAAACAACATAAAACATATGCAAAGTAGAAAGATACTGAAAGAAGACTTGATTACCAAGTGGAAGGGTTTTACAGACTCAGATGACAGACAATGATCATAGAAATTTGTTTTTCACAATATCTGTTTATTTCCCTGTACAAGCCTTAAGGCAGATATCTTTGTGATGCTTTGGTTACATATGGAATTAGATCATTAGTTTTCAACCCCACTACTTTCCTAACCATAAGCATAGTTTAGTAAAGTTAAGGGTTTTCTTCATGTTATGTTTTTACTCAATAGCAGTAATGGGGTTCCACAAGATGCAATCTTTTTTAATGCACAGTTTAAATGAGGTCTACTATACCTGAGGTTACAATGTTTAAATGAGATAAACTAAACCTCAGGGTACAAAAATTGACTTGTTTTATGTAACTGGGTCAGATTGCAAGAAAAAGTATCAGTGCCTATATTAAGAGTATAATGTGAGTTTCAAGAATTTAGCCCATTCCAAATTGACGACATTCAGTCCATATACTTTTCCTTGGATTTCTATATTCTAAATATCATACTACACATATTTAGAAGTACAGAGCTATTTTGATATGCAAGAAAAAAGGGAAATCCATGGTAAATGTTCTTTCAGAATTTTAAAAAATACATCTTTTTTAGTTCCTTATGGAAATCATATACAACAGAAGATAGTGGAAAATAACAATACATAAAATTAATATGAGATAATCATAAAAAATCAAGTATTTTTAGTTTACCAAGAAATCTGACACTCAATGTTAAAATTCAGTTATTGGTCATAATACTTATTTTAGTCATATAATTTCAGAGTTAGTTTCACTATCAAAATATTAACAATTACATTCTATTCTTCTCTATAGAACATCATTTTCTTCTTACTAATGTCTT
>NC_091552.1:5529437-5539437 GCF_042767895.1 Penaeus vannamei
TGTTGAAGCCGGCACCGGAGAACATGGACACCTCTGGGTAGGTAAGGTCAAGGGCCATACGCCATATGCTCGTCATTTTCTGGAGATGCAAATTCCAAACTTGAATTACAATTGTGATGATACTGGATTCTGGTGTCTAAGGACTGACTTCTACTTTGAATATAAATGCTCTCAAACAGATGATATATACCACACATCATATGTTTAGAGAGTTTGTAAAACTCTTTAAACATATGACGTGATTCGGTAATTGGGTTAACAAGCCACCACCTATTCAGATTCACAAATTGCAAAAATCTACCAAAAAATAATACTTATAAATATATCTTCATCATACAAAATAAAAGAAGTGCCCTAAGAAGAAAATTATACAACACTTATTCTTGTGACTTCCTTTGTCAGACTAAAACCCTTGAAAGGATTCATAACAAGCACAAAGCACTGTAACAACTGTGAAATGTACACTGATTTTGGAGGGGTTAACAGAACCAGTAAAATAAGATGATACTGCAATATGATTCGTTTTCTCTATAAACTCTATATTTTTAGAATTTTGATTACTCACACAAGCAGTGAATTCCTACCTTACTACAATTAAACAAAATTAAAAACAATCATTAAGTTCTTAAGATAAAAAAAAAAAAAACACACAAACAGAAAAACATACCATGCTCCATTCTCTAGCTTTCTGCGTAACTCTGGTAATGTCTTTCTCTAAGCTGTAAAGAGCACCCACAAAAGCTCCAATGCTCACACCAGCCACCATGTCAATGGGAATACCAACTTCCTGTAATCCAGTGGAGATGTAATGGTAAATAACCTGATCCATAGCTTACAAAAATATCAAAAGTTCAATTACAGACATAAAATATATATATATATATATATATATATATATATATATATATATATATATATATATATATATATATATATATATATATATATATATATATATATATATATATATATATATATATATATATATATATATATATATATATATATGTCATTTCCTCAAAACATTTATTGGAATGCTGATATTTGTTAATTTACTAATTTCTTTAAATTATTAACATTATCATTATTATCAATATCATTTCTTACAGCAAAAACACACAAACCTTGATTGCTTTGATCATGCCAATATGTGCTGCACCTCTAGCTCCTCCTCCACCTAGCACGAGCCCAACACTTGTGCCAGTTAAAAGTCTTGCTAAGCGAGAGAAGTCGCTGTGTACATTTGGCTTGGTTCCAAACACCTTGTCAGTGTAGTATTCAATCTAAATAAAATTAACAATGATTCATCAAATCACAAAAGTAGAAGTAAAAAAGTAGGATGTAAGACTTCTGGTTCTCTAAATTCTTTTCAACACACAAAAAAGATCCTAACATACGTAGAAAGTGCAATACAAGGTATCAAAATAATATTTTCAGATTTCTATTCATAAAAGAGCTAGCAGAAGGGATATGTTGTGTAATAGAATCTAATATAATACCAAAGATACAAAATCATGGAATGAGATCAAATTTAATACACAAAATATATAGCCCCAGTTGTACAGAGCAAGACATTCATTCTTACAATTTTAGAAGGTGGTCTCTTGTGAAACATTCTCTTTGGTGCTCGAATGTGGTGATGTGACTGACACCAAGACCGCATATTGAGCCAGCGCACTGTGCCTGAGGGAGGGGGTCCTTCCTCACGGTGAAGGAGAATTAGCACCTTTTGAGTCCTCACTGCCATTTTCTCAACATGCTTCTCAATCTGTGGAAAAAATCAACTATATATATACATTTCCAAGTCTCAATAGTGTTCAGTGTTTCTTCAAGCAATCTGCAGCTTTCTCAAACAACAAACTAACCATATTCTTTGCAAATACACAAACGCCTCTCTAGAAATGGCACACATGCAGTGAAACCATCTCATGTTCTTACAACAACCATAATCACTCTTCTTTTCTTACCTTGCCCATTTGAGGCTCACTCTCCGCTAACCCTACTGTAAGTATCACATCTGCCTGACGAATACAACGCTGAGTCCAAACAGTCAGGGAAGAATCACACTGGTACAAAGTCACTCGATGTTGGTCCTCTATGTGCCCCAGCCATGATATGAGTTGATATTCATTTGCTGATTCCCATATACTTGTACCCATTGAACGCACCACATATTCAGAGGTCAGTCGGACTGCAGGACCTGTAGAATATTGTGGTAACATGCAGAGTAACTTAATGAGTAAAAAGGTTTAGGGAAAAAAAAGAAGAAAAAACAGCATCTACAGCCCATAATACTATGGTTATCATTCCTTATAATCAGGGAAATATTCTTAACCCATTCATCCCTCAAAAAAATGAATAAATATATATAAAAACATGTAAATAAATAAATAAATAAATAAATAAATATATATATAAATATATATATATATATATATATATATATATATATATATATATATATATATATATATATATATATATATATATATATATATATATATACACACACACACCATATATAACAAAAAAACATGCATACACATATAGATGCTGAAAGCTTACCAATGGAAAGGAGAGAATGATACAATTCCAGAGTGAACTGAGAAAGAGGTACATCTTCTGAAACAGGAACTATGGCCACAGTTGAATAATTGCTTTGAGAAGGTCGCTGTTCAATGTTGAGCCCAAGTGGTGCAGGGGAGGTAGACGTAGATTTCCACGAGCCTGAGGATAAGAGGTTGAATCTAGAAAGCTCGATATGAGAAAAAATTCCATGTTCATATGAAAGTTAAAGCAGATCTAAAATAAAACATAAATAAAATAACAACAAAAATCATAAATCTTAATTCAACTTTCCTTATGATGGATCAATCCCAATACCACTCATGCATATCACAAGAACATTTGTATCATCCAACAAAATACAATAACCAGTGGGAAAATATTACTCAATACCAAAGGACTTACCAAGAAGTCTTTGCCCTAACAGCTTTATCAACCTTGTCATCACAACAGGGTGCTTCAGCTTGATAATGTTAAAAAGACCTTCAGGCAGTTTTGCCAATTCTGAATCTCGCACAGCCATGACAGTAGTGCTACGGTCTGTCTGCGTTAACAGCTCCACCTGTTGGGAGATCATGAATATTGATTAATTACATACCAAACACATCTACTAGCAACAGAATATATTTGTTTCAAAATTTAATAACATTCTCAAAAAAGATCTCTAAATTTCAGATAAAATCATCATTTTAAAAATCTTATTTGGCACTAATATCCAAATCAAAACTAATATTGTTCTTTATTACTTACAATTCCAACAAGATCGCCCTTGCCATATTCAGCAACAACTTCCTTCCTGCCATCTTTCAAGGTGATAACAGATCGTAAACGACCACTTAAAACAATAAAGGTTGCATCTGTTTTCTGGCCTTGTCTGCAAAAATCAGAAGGTTCAGCAAATATTAATGCATCTATTTCACTTTATTTCTCGTTTCTTGAGGAATATATTTCTTTTCTAAATTTATCATTAATCCTTACTAAATCCTCCAGCTCTATAAATCTCTTCTATTAAGCTTCTGTTTGACTTACTTGTAGAGAGCTCGACCAGCCTCCAGATGTTCCCAGTCAAGGGCAAAATCAATCTGTCTCACGAAAGGTGACATACGACGAAGGACAGTGTTGGCAACATGCAATACAACCTCTGGTGTTTTCTTGATGATACTGTGGATTTCCAAGATTATGTCATTTTTCTTTTTTTCTCACATTACAACAATATTCAAGAACAATCTTTTTATTTATTCAAGTGTAAATACTGATTAAATTTCAGCCATGATCTCAGTGACAAAGACACTTCTACTCTATAAAACTCACGCATAAAATGTTTCTTTGCTGATAGATGCCACTCGAGCTGAATGTTTTGCCTTTACGGTGAAGAAAGATGGGTCACCTGAAAGCACAGCTAAGCCTCCCACAAGGTCCCCAGGATGTGCAGTGAACAGAAGAACATCATCGGGCGTGTCAGGAGCATGTTGGGACACTGTCAGCGTGCCCATGAGAATGTACACCAGAGCCGCTTCTTGCATTGAATCCTGCTTCATGAGGAAGGACCCAGCTGGCACATCCCTCACCTGCACAGCCCCCTGTAGGATCTCATCAGATTCTAGGTGTAGGAGTCCCTGGAATTTTTCCGTGGCCAGCTTCAAGGTATGAGCATCATCTTGCTCATCCTTTGGATCAACAAGGACAATTTTCCTCTGGCTGCCTTGCCTCACTGGTGTCTCTGGACCCTGGTGTTCTCCTTCGTCATCCCCATCACCATCAGGGGTTGATAAACTGTCCCGTTTCACTTTGTTGGGAGATGCTAAAGAAGGAACAATATTGCCTGTACTCCCTCTTCTAGGCACCTGTAAAAAACATAAACATATACAAAGTAATACATACATATGCTCTCCTTATTTTCCCTTATCAAGCTTTATATCAACAGCAATATTTTCAAGTCTTCCAAACTTATCTAATAAATTTGTTTATTGAACAGGCCCAATGACATTGTAGTTTATTCAGGTAAAAAATTACATATAAATTTAATCAAAAATATATATAAACTTTTCTACATTAATGCAGAAGAAATAATCTACACGCACTACACTGAAATAATCTGCTTCTTTTAAAAGCTGTCTCAGAAACACAATACAATGCAAACTGTAATGTGCAACTAACAAGGAAAAGAAGGAGATAAATAACAAGAGCAAAGATCCATCTGTTAATGAATAAGAGCAACAACACAAATTCAAAGATTTTTTAAAATCCCCTTTAGTGTCACTAGCAAAAGACATACTGATCATGCCATAGTATTATGCAAGTTAAAAAAAAATACATTGTGGGACACAAAAGAAAAAAGAAAAAAACTCTTTGGTACATACAAGCTGTGTTTCCATAGAAAGAAAAAGACAAAAGAGAAATCTTTTCAGCCGTAGTCAGTGTCTCCTAATAATTTCAAGTCTTCTCTTTGTTATGACTAATTCTAATATTTTCTTACAAAGTGTAATAATCATTAATATGTATTTTTAATCCATATACTTTTTTATGTTCTTTATTTCTTATTTTTGTTTATTTTCAAATTACAATATTATTCATTTACTTATGAAGTGAAATGACTGTCTGTACTTTTTAATTTGTACATGATAATTTGTTTTTGAAATTAAATGATTGTGTTTTTTATCACCTGTGTATAATGATTATGAAAAAGAAATCAATGTATTAGTCCCAAACACTTACCTTATTTATAAGCTCTGCTGAAAGCCCAAGGTACTGATGAAGTGCCGTAAATGTCACACGCATCAGCCTGACCATGATGATCTGAATAACACGTACAAACATGTCAGGGTGTTTGCGGAATGTCTCCTCAAAGACTTTTACAGGAAATTTCATAACAATGGAGTCTTCTTCTGCTTTGGCTTCGACAGTTTTGTACGGCTGTGGATGGCCAGTCAAGACATCACAGAAAGACAGCAGCGAGATGATAGACTCTCCAGGTAAGACCTCTTTTAGCGTAAAGGTGGTAGTGCCATCTGGCTCACACACGTACACACTCAAACGTCCAGTCTGTACTATATAAATATTTTCATCTGTCTGACCTGCAATTAGAAGGATATAAGTCAGATTCAGTTTATGTTTCAAGTGGAATACAGATATTATCATTTAGCATAAGGTAGATACTATGCAAAATAAGATACATATATAAGTATGTATTAGGTATACTTACCAACACTAAAGAGTGGCTGTCCTTTATACAAATGAATCGTCTGGACACTCTTGCATAACTCCAAAAATAAAGGCATGTCAAAGTGGCCAAAGACCCTGAAAGAGAAATATTTAACAAGGGATTAGCCTTCTTTTAAAAAATAACAAAAAATAGTCATATTCATAATTTTTCTAGCTGCATACTTAATTATTTATGTCCATTTCCTGAGAGCACACACAAGTCTTGCGAAGATCTGAACTAATGCTGACTTCTGGATTACTCAGCTCCAAACCAAAGCTAGGCAAATCTATAAGCAACTTAAATCCTCTCACATACTGCAAATTTTCACCCAACAGACCTCAGGAAAAAATTTATGAATGAGAATGCATATCTTCACAGTGCAAAAGATGTATCTGACTGGTTTCAATGTATTTCTGATGAAGTTAAAATCAAAACCTGCCAAATATACCTCTTGCACTGCAAATATATTCATTCTCATATATACCTTTTCTATATTTGCCTCAATGAACACTGTTCAGACCTCAGGATCCAACTCTATAGCCTGGCTAATGAGAATATTACTAATTGATGTAAGTCTCTCACATCCTAGACACTGCTGATCAGCCTTTTATCTTCAGAGTAAAAATATGTAGTGGTTTGAATGACCTGCCCCCCTCCCCTAGCACCACAAATGGCTAGATCTATGACTACCAAATCACACTAAGCAAACCTCATGTTGTGGGGATTACATCATATCTATTAACACCAGCTGATGTATGGCAACACAGCATAGGGAGAGCATGTAATATTTCAATATCAAAATGGCAGCCCTCTGACTGAGGCTTTAAAAAATAAACAAGATTTGTATTTTTTAATTTCAACTTTAGTTTTATTTTTTCAGTGTAATATCTAGGGTTGGAAGGCAGGGTTTAGAGTGAGGTGGTGTCCAGAAACTGGTTCATTACATCACTAAAAAATAAACAAATAAATATATAAATAAATAAATACTAACCCACCTCCAGAGAGAGTCTGTTACCTGAACCAAAGATTTTTTGGGGGGGACATCATGACAACCGTGTCTCTCTAAGATCCTAACTAAACAATGCAGAGGGTTAACATCTACCCTAAATCTGCTGACCTAAACAAGTGTGTAATCAAGTGATACCAAGACTAGCAGCCAAGCACTGTAAGGGTGAGAGGAGCTTAGAGTGAATGTTTGTTTCTGAACAAGAATGAAAAGAAAATAACTTTGTAAGAAGTTAGAAAAAAGATATATAAATTGTATTTTCTTGCACCCTAAGATCTTGTGTGCATGTAATAAGTATTAGCAATAAGTTATCATAGCCTATTCAGAAATATTACCCAAGCTAATCACACATCCTAGAGTCAAGGAAACGCAGAATGAAAGAGAGATATTCTCTTCTCATTTTTAACCCAATGCCGCCGGGAACATGTAATGTAAATTGAAGTTGTTTCAAGAAATGTCTTTACACATAGATGGCTCCACAAGTGCTTACATAATTTCCCTTTCCCTTAAGTATTGTTTTTTATGCTATGAATATTAATGCTGTTATCATTCTTATCAACTTTATAATCATTATAACATTTTTCAACAATACTAATAGCAATATAAGATACAAAAGAATATTTTAAAAAATCAAGGAAAAGGATAAACATATGAGATGGGTGGGAATAGTAATTGACTCCATGGTGACTAAAAACTTCTGGAGCTATTTATGTGTAAGGTCAATTAACCCCTACAATCCGGATAACATCAAATGACATTATGAAAAAATGTGGTTTGCAGGGTGGGTGACATGAACATGCCATCATGGGAAAATTTGGGTGTGAGCTGTTGTGTGCAGTTGGGAAAGACACAAGTGCACAAAGCTCTTGGAGAGTGATTAGACTGATTTAGCATTTAGGAAGGTCTTTCCGCATTATTTCTATTGATAAACAAGTGTGGAATGTAGAGTCTATGAGCCATGTCTGGAAGATCGCCAGTTCCAGGGTAGACACTATTTCCATGCTTTGGATTGTATTCCTGACATATATATTACATAAAAATTATCCCATTGGATCCGATTGCCAAGAATACAGTTAGTGGGTTATGCAAGTAGCCAATATCCCAGGCATGTAGGGCGTAGGTTGGGCGTGCACGAACACTATAACTCCCCTTTGCAAAGATATTTAGCGTAAGCTTTTCTGACATTTTCCAATGTCCACATAATCTATGTAGTATATAACTCTGTGAAAGACAGACAGACAGAAAGAAAGAAAGAAAAGAAGAAAGAAAGAAAAGAAAGGAAGAAAGAAAGAAAGGAACATTTGGTCCTTTGTGTCATATCTTTCGTTTATGTGCCATATCTCTTATTTTTTTGTAATTTTCAATATTCTGTAATATAACCTGAGTCACTAATCACAGCAGTCAGGAATATGATGTGCAGCATGAAAATGGCATCCTCCCTGGAGCCAGCACTCTTCCAGCCATGGCTTACGCAAGTTACCTTCCGCATACATTAATCAATGGGAATAATGCTAAAGCCCCTCTTCTAAGTGCCAAATGAGTCTAATCACTCTCCAAGAGATTAGAGCACCCATGGCGAGTCTTTTCCATCACTCTGGCCTTCGCTCATGATGGCAAGTTCATGTCACTCAGCCTGCAGCCATTTTGTCCAATGACAACAGGTTCATGTCAAACCACTCTTGACTCAGATTTTTCTAAGATGGGATCATAATGTCATCTGGATCTTAGGGGTTAATATTAAAAGCTTAATAACAAAAAAAAATAGTTATAAATAAATAAAAAAACAAATTAAATACCCAATTAAGAAATTGGTACTTATATGTTATTATTCTTGCACTTATGGACTACTTAGAGAGATGATATGAAATATGTACAAGGAAAAAAGTCTATTATCATCTGGATAAAGCAAATCAAATGACAAATATAGACATTGGAAAATGGCATAAAAGCAAAAAACGTGTTTACAGAAAAGGACAAAATCACCATTGCAAAGGGGAGGCATGGAATCATTGCGCATGGTCTACAAGCTGCAAACCCGGCAGATTGTCCACTCAAGTAAGCCTGATGCCTGTATTCTGGGCCACATGATGGTAATGGAGATACAATGGGTTAATAAACTAAACTCAGAGGCAGTCAGTTAAAATAAAGTGAGCTTTTTGTCATTCTTTTAACTTTCTTTTATAGTACACTCTCTATCCCCTTTATATTTTTCCTCTTCTCAGCTGTCTCTTTACTTCCCTTATTGTATGGAGGGATAAGGGGGCCCATTAATTTTAGATTTCATGTCCAACTTGTGTGTTTTATGGTTGAGATGTATCTCTTTGTGTTTCCCCTGTAGCGCCTAAACCTGTGCAAGGTGTCAGTCATGTAATCATTCTCACCATTTGTCATATGGTATTCCTGAAGAGCATGTGCTCACAAATGTCTATACACCCTTGGTTTCACAGTAGAAGGAAGAACTCTACTGTTCTGCTTCCTACCTTTCAGCCTTAGCCTTCAACCAAGGGGGTTAATCATAATGATACAAGTCACTGCAGATGGAAGTACAGACTATGAAAGTTTACAAGTTCTTGGGCCCATTTCTAACCTTTTAAATTCCAAGCTCATGCTCTCATCAACACTTCAATCTATGCTAGTATAAGTGAGAGGGATTATCTCCCTAACACTAATCAACAGATAAAAGTGCCAGCTAAAGTTTTTTGGAGGCTCTGATATTACACAGCCTGTCCTGGTATCAATGAAAAAGTCACTGAACCACAGGTTACACCTTTTAAGAGAATTCATCTTTGGCACCTTAATGTCATGTAGTCCAGAGGAATTTTCTGGATCATGCATGCCTGTGACCTTTAGATATCTGCCTCTCTCCACTGGGAAGGGTGTCTCATTCTCTCACTCTCTTGATTAGGCTATCATCTATGATCCACAGAACTTTTGGACTAGACCTATCTGACAGATGAAAGGCATTTAGTGTCTTGAAATCTTTGATTACACACATACATAAAGAAACAGACATTCACTATCAGACAAACTGATCTTAATTCCTATAACAATGACTAATGCAACTAGCACAAAAAAATATGAAATTTACACTTCTCAAATCATTGCTAGTGCACGAAAAGAAAGAATAAAAGAAGAAAAAAATCTAAAAAAGTGCAGCTATATCTAGCACATTCTATTATCAAAACACAACTTTCTGACTTTTTATCCAACAATATCTATATTTAACA
>NC_091552.1:5545375-5550375 GCF_042767895.1 Penaeus vannamei
TATTTTTATTTTAAAATTTATATAACTGCGCTACTCACGATTGAGACCGCAGTTGCACCACTATAACACATGCCCGTAACCATCAGTGCCATCAGCCAGTGCCTTCACCCGAGTGGCATACAGTAAGCCTCAATTCAGTGTTGTTACTAAGATCAATGTCAATAACAAACCCCAACACAAACATACCCCGATTTACGCAACTGGCGCCCCTGCCCTCGCTCGGATGCCAACAGTGCCAGGCCCCCCCCCACCCCACCCCCGAGTCTCTTGGATGCCGAATCCGACTCCGCGGCCGTGTCAGTTCGAGCCAGATCAGGTCAGTGGGGGTCTGGGAAGACGCTCCTCGCCAAGTCCTTGTCCTAAACCCGGCTCAGTCCAGATCAAAATCACGTCCCCATCTTAGTTCTCGTGACACCACTGCTCTCTCTCTCTCTCTTTTTTTTCTTTTTTTTTTTGCCAACAACGCCGGGCAGCAGTCAGTGGCAGCTGGATACCGAAACCATAATTTCTTGTCGTCCCTTGGCAACAAGATCAATGTTGACATCTTGTTGCTTCCTGTCACCGTGAATGGCGGGAGACAGGCACTCCCATCTCGTAATGCAGTCCCTACTGAGGTGACGTTTTAACCCCACGTCTTATGCTACGCTGTTTGGTCATCCGTTTCTTCGTGTAATTTCTCTCTTGAACTTCGGAACTCCTATCCACCGGCAGGCGAGGAGGTCAGGTCAGGTCGCAAACTCCAGTAGGTGACCTCCCTTAGCCTCCGTGGACGCCCCAGTGTCTTAACCGCGTCAGTCTCCATCAGCTTGGCCACCTGCGACCCACATCCCTCTCCTGGTCTTATCTTGTCTAACGAGGAATATCCGTACTTATAGTATTCTTTACCCCTCCTCTCCTCTCTTCTCCTCCTCCTTTTCTTCCTCTTCCTCCTTCTTCCTTTTTCAGATCCTCTCCTTTCTCCGTTTCTAGCGGTCTCTTCCTTGTCTGTTTGTACGTTCCGAGTTTCTTTCATCCATTGTCCTTTCTTATTTTTTGTGTGTCTCCTTTTCCATTATTCGTAACGAAGCCGTTTTTTCCTTTCCTCACATTTCCCCTCGTATTCTCTCTTCTCTTCCCTTCTCCTTCCATCCCCTCTCTTCACCCCTTTTACGCTTTTTTATTTTTATTTTCTCTCTGCCTCGTTATCATGATGCACTCACATTATCATGGCGGACATTCCCATATCTAATCATGACTATCTTTAACCATTCTTCATCTAGCGACTTATATTTGATAATGAGCCTCTGTGTAATCACGAACCCCACGTGATTAGGGGCTCTGTCTGATTAGGTCGCTGTATGATTGGGGTCCCGCTTGATATCTTCTGAGCCTGATTAGGTTCTAAATAATTTTACGTTTTTTTTCCGATTTATCGCAATGGCTGATAAAACTTTTCTTCAAGTGAGGAATTTCGTCAGAGGTGACTGAGTTTTTATATTTTCTACGAAAGATGATGATTGTGATGGTTGTGATAATGCTAATAATAATATAAGATTAATGATAATGACAATAAAAATGATTAAATAATGATATTGATGATAATGATAATGATATTGATGATGATGATAATGATAATGATGATAATGATAATGATACCAGTGATCACCAAATAATGACTAATGATGACAACTAATAATACCACTGCTACTGATAATAATAATGATAATGATAATAATAATGATAATGATGATAATAATAATGATAATGATGATAATAATAATGACAATGATGATAATAATAATGATAATGATGATAATAATAATGATAATGATGATAATAATAATGATAATGATGATAATAATAATGATAATGATGAAAACATAATGATGATAATACAGGTACTCCTACAACGAGCACCACCACCACAACAACAACCACTACTGCTACTGCAATACCATCACTACTTCTACTATCACTACTACTACCACCATCCTAACAACTATTACTATTACTACTACTACCACCCCCACCACCACCAACAACAACACTTCACCACCACCACTACTATTGCTACTACTACTACTACCACAAACACTATTACTTCTATTACTACTATTACTATTACTATTACTATATACTACAACTACAGATACTACTTCTATTATTATCATAACTACTATTACCGCTGTTCCTACTATTACAGGTACTCCTACAACGAGCACCACCACCACCACAACCGTTCCTACTACTACTACTACCATCACTACTACTACCACCACTACTACTACCACCACCACTACTACTACTACCACCACTACCACCACCACCACACTATTTCTACTACTACCACCACCACTACTACAACTACTACTATTACTACCACCACCACTGCTACAACTACTACTATTACTACCACCACCACTACTACAACTACTACTATTACTACCACCACCACTACTACAACTACTACTATTACTACCACCACCACTACTACAACTACTGCTGCTACCACCACTACCACACTACTTCCACTACTACCACAATCACTACTACCACTGCTACCACCATTGCTACTACAACAACTACTATTACTACCACCACCACCACTACAATTGCTATAGTCATACAAACGCCACCATTTATTACCGACCCTCTCGCCATGCATGTTTCTACAGCTGCTGCTACACCCACCTACAAGCGCACATCTGCCCCATCATGTTCTAAACCATGTCTTCATATCATTATATACGACTAACCATTTTTCAAAAGGAAATGATCATTTATATAATCCCAATGGTTGCCGCATGATGACATAACTGTGCATCATGTCAGGTTGAATGAGATCCCTCCCTCCCTCCTTCCTTCTCTCCCTCCCTCCTTCCCTCCTTCTTCTCTCCCTCCCTCCTCTTCTAGATATCCCTGCTTCCCTCCCTCCCTCCTTCTCTCCCTCCCTCCTTCCCTCCTTCTTCTCTCCCTCCCTCCTCTTCTAGATATCCCTGCTTCCCTCCCTCCCTCCTTCTCTCCTTCTCTCCTTCCTCCTCTTCCAGATATCCTTGCTTCCCTCCCTCCCTCCTTCTCTCCCTCCCTCCCTCCTTCTTCTCTCCCTCCTCCTCCTCCAGATATTCCTGCTTCCCGCCTTCTCTCCTCTCCCTCCTCCTCTTTTAGATATCCCTGCTTCCCTCCCTCCCTCCTTCTCTCCCTCCCTCCCTCCCTCCCTCCTCCTCTTCCAGATATACCTGCTTCCCTCCCTCCCTCATTCTCTTCCTCCTCCTCTTCCAGATACCCCTGCTTCCCTCCCTCCCTCCTTCTCTTCCTCCTCCTCTTCCAGATATCCCTGCTTCCCTCCCTCCCTCCTTCTCTCCCTCCTCTTCCAGATATCCCTGCTTCCCTCCCACTCCCTCCTTCTCTTCCTCCTCCTCTTCCAGATACCCCACTGCTTCCCTCCCTCCCTCCCTTCTCTCCCTCCTCTTCCAGATATCCCTGCTTCCCCCTCCCACCCTCCTTCTCTCCCTCCTCTTCCAGAATATCCCTGCTTCCCTCCTCTCCCTCCTTCTCTTCCTCCTCTTCCATATATCCTTGCTTCCCTCCTTCTCTTCCAGATATCCCTGCTTCCCTCCTTCTCTCCCTCCTCCTCTTCCAGATCTCCCTGCTTCCCTCCCTCCCTCCTCCTCTTCTAGATATCCCAGCTTCCCTCCCTCCTTCACTCCTTTCCTGTCCCCTCCCCCTCCTACTCTTCCTCTCATCGTGTTCCTTATCCTCCTCCTTCTCCTCCTTTTTCCCTCCTCGTCCTTCTCTTTCCCCCTCCCTCCTCCTCTTCCTCCTTTTCCTCCCCTCCCTCCTCCCCGTCTTCCTTTTCCTCCTCCCTCCTCCTCCTTTTTCCCCTCATCGTCCTCTTCTCTTCCTCCCTCCCCCTCCCCTTCCTTTTCCTCCTCCTTCTCCTTCTTCTCCTCCCTCCCTCCCTAATCCTAATCCTCCTCTTTCCCCTCCTTGCCCTCTTCCTCCCCCTCCCCTTCTTCCATATCCTCCTCCCCCTCATCCCATTCCAGTTACCCCTTTGCTTCCTTCCCACTTTCCTTCCTCCCTTTCCAAATCCCTAATTTCGTTAACATCTCCTTTTTCACTAACCTCCTTTTCCAGTTCCTTACCTCAAGCCCCACTTCTCGCCCCCTTCCCCTTTTCCCTTCCAGATCTTCCTAACTTCCTTCTCTTCGCCCTTCCTCCTCCCCTTCCATAGCCCTGCCTCCTCTCTCACTCTCCTCCTCCCTATCCACTTTTCTTCCGGGTCCTCTGCCTCCATTCCACTTTTACCCCACCCTTTCCCCCTTCCATAACCTTCAGCTCCCTTCTCTTCCTCTTCCTCCTTCCCCCTTCCAGATTTTCAGGGCTCTTTCCCTTCCCCCTCCTCTTCCAGATCCTTATTCTTCCTTCCCCCTTCCCCCTCCTCTTCCAGATCCTCATCATCCTTCCCCTTCCGCCTCCTCTTCCAGATCTTTATTCTCCCTTCCCCTTCCCCTTCCTCTTCCAGATCCTTATCCTCCCTTCCCCTCTTTACCTCCCCCTTCTCTTTCCAGCGGTAGTCTCTAAACCCTTACAGTAATATACATAAAAGGGTGTGGCTGTACTCATCACTGGGGTTCGTCTATTACATGGATTACATTTGCTTTTTTATGTCGTAGAGGTTATTATCATTATTATTATCCATTGTCACACTTTAATTAACACTTTAAGGTTATTATCATTATTATTATCCATTGTCACTTTAATAAATATATTTATCTCTCTATATCCTTCAGTCATTTAATCTTTTTTTTACATTCTCACGAAACAACCATCCTTCTCTTTCGTAACCGACCTCTGCTAATGCAACAATGCCATAGGAGTAAAGGACCTTGTGGAAACACGTGTTCCGAGGGCGACTCACGCAATTTTGGACGCACTGGGCCCCCTCTCCCCATTCACGCCTGCTGACAGCCTGGTTATTCTTCGGGCCAAGTGAGTGCCAGTGCCGCGGGTGAGGCGCG
>NC_091552.1:5562875-5570375 GCF_042767895.1 Penaeus vannamei
TTTTTTTTCTTTTCTTTTGTTACTGTTTAGATGTGTCTTTTTTTTATACTGTTTAGATGTGTCCTTTAAGTGTCTCTTGTCTCGGTGTGGTGGTTGTGGTTGTGGTGAAGGGCGTAATAGATGTGGATGTTGTTGTTTTTTTGTCATTGTTTTTGTTACAAGTTTTATGCTGTATTATATAGCTATGACGGGATGAATGAATAAATCTGAAAGTGTATAACCGATTTATTTTTATTTATACTTCATCTATGAACGGTTCATGTTGCAGATTCACTTGAACCAAACATATGCAACGATATTATTAAATAACTAAGTTGCAGTTATTAGAATTTATAAAATGAGAGTTAACAAAGACTTTTGATATCAAACAAGTACGAGATCTGACAGGCTAAATCTGGCTAATATGTTGTGTTTTCATTTATCTGTTTATAACCACTTAACAGCCTTCATAAACTGGACCAGAATCAGCAATTGTCATTTTAGAATCTTGATGACACACAGACACACTATCGACAAACAAACAAATGCGAGACAAGGACGATTCGGGTGATGTTTTTAGTAATTGCAAGAAAATTAAGAAAACTTTTGTCCTTCTCTCTTTTTCTTTCTTTTTTTTCGTTACTTTTCTTTTATTTACTTTCTTTCTCTTTGCTAAATGTTTCTCACGAATTTTTTCTCCTTTTTTCTCTCTGTCTTCGCTAAGTGTTTCTTAGGATCTTTTTCTCTTTTTTTCTCTCTCTCTTCGCTAAGTGTTTCTTAAGATATGTTTCTCTTTTTTTCTCTCTCTTCGCTAAATATTTCTCACGATGCTTTTCTTTCTCTCTTTCTCTTCGCTAAATGTTTCTTAAGATATTTTTTCTCTTTTGCTTTCTCTCTCTCTCTCTCTTCGTTAAACGTTTTTCACGATACTTTTCTTTCTCTCTTTCTCTTCGCTAAATGTTTCTCACTATATTTTCCTCCTTTCTCTCTCTCTCTCTCTCTCTCTTCGTTAAACGTTTTTCACGACACTCAATTTAGCCTCCGTTTCTCCTGACAGTTCTTACGCCAATATCTCGAGAGCCGTTGGTGGAAAACCCGTCATTTGCATAGTGCAATGTCTCTGCAATGTCGCGGAAATGGAGGTGTTATCAGATTGAACCGGCTGTGTGTTGGCGCCGAATGTGGGGGGGGGGGGGAAATCTTTTATATGGACGTGGGTTTTTTTTGTAAATGGTCTCTGTGGGATGCTGAATTCACGTTTAGAAATGAATGGTAATGGGTAAATTGATATTGATGTTAATATTAATGTGATTGATGATATGATGATTGATGATGATGATGATGACAGTGATGATGACAATGATGATGACAATGTTGATGACAATGTTGATGATGACAGTGATGATGATGATGATGATAATAATAACAAAAACAATAATACTGTAGATGACAGTAAGAATAACAACCAACAATATTAATACCACTACTAACAATGATAATTTCTACATTACAACCAATACCAGAGTAAAAATAACAAACTCCAAGAACAACGAGCATTAAGATGCATTACTTTAATTCAAAAAAATAAATAAATAACCTCAATAATAAAAAACCGGCAAAAGGCACCAAAAAATTTAACCCGAGAACGGTTGTCAAGTTTGAAAATGGCGCCAAAAATATACAGTTACCAGCCCGTCCCTCTTTGCGGATGAGCGTGCCTTGCCTGCCCTAAGCGAGCTGATACTGTCGTTGATAAGGCTGTCTGCAGTTCTTTGCCTCCGTCGCCTCCGCCAGACAAGCGTGACGTCTGGAAGGGCATGGCGGCGTTGGAGGTTTTCGTCTGCAAGAGGGAAGGGGAAGGAAGGGTTGGGAAACGGAGGGAAATGGGGGAGGGAGGAAGGGTGATAAACGGAGGAAGAGGGGGGGTATTTTTGGGAAGTAGGGAGGGAGGGAGAGGGAAAAGAGGGAGGAAGGGAGGGGGAGGGAGAAGAGGGAGAATGGAGGGGGAGGGAGAAAAGGAGAGAGGGAGGGAGAAGACGGAGGAATGGAGGGGGACGGAGAGAGGGAGAGGGAAAAGGAGGAGAGAGAGAGAAAGAGAGAGAGAGAGAGAGAGAGAGAGAGAGAGAGAGAGAGAGAGAGAGAGAGAGAGAGAGAGAGAGAGAGAGAGAGAGAGAGAGAGAGACAGACAGACAGACAGACAGACAGACAGATAGACAGACAGACAGACAAAGCCAGAGAAGAAGAAGAAAACGCCTAGATAAAATGCCTCACAGCACCACAGGCGCAGCACACCGACCCAACATCCGGGCACTAACACGCGTCCGAAAGCGTGACCCACCAGTACCGGGCGACGCGGAACAGTATCCGGCGAAGCTCAAGTCGCAGCCGAAGGAGGACCTCTCGCATACAGGACTACAAGGACCCCGCCCTCCAACCCTTAGGATATTGCTTACCATACTCCCTTTATGATATCTTTCTATGGCCTAGGTTTAACAATATCTATCAATGAATGAATATTTTATACCAATATCTATCAATAAATCAATATTTTATTACAATATCTATCAATAAATCAATTTTTATTACAATATCTATGTCAATAAATCAATATGTTATTACAATATCTATGTCAATAAATCAATATGTTATAGAAATTTCTACATGTCAGTAAATCTGTATTATAGAAATATCTATGTATCAATAAACCAATATGTGTTATAGCACCATATCAATAAACCATTATATATACACACAAACATACACATATATTCACACAGACATGCACATAGAGCGAAAAGTATTACCAGATCGAGTGTACAGTCGTGTACAATCGTAGTAAAGAAGAAATGCAACGCCAAACACCACCACGAGTTGCATTCACAGACGTGTACATAAGTATGTGATTCAACGACCACTTAGGCATTCATAAGTGACTCATACCCAATATTCGGGCGCATTAAGGGCGGCGATGAGGCGGCATGCAATCGGATCAGACGTGTAATCTTGGGTTTAAGCTCGTTACCCAGAGTGATAGATCTTCTTAGGTTATTTTCCGATACCTGAGACTCATAATTTTGCTGTTAAGTTGCAGGGTTTAAATGCGCTTTGCACTGATGATACATTTCATTTATATCTTTGATTTTTTACAAATATGAATGTTCATAACGCATAGATTCCTAAATTTGTAATGGGATCGAACACTAAGCCTATATGACTCCTATATCTTTAACATTTTCTACTCAAAGAAAGAAAGAAAGAAAAAGCTGTCTCTAACATCCTTCCATACACATTCTAAGCCCCCCCCCCCCCGCACACCATAAAATCCCTCTTTTTCGTCTTCATTTCGAGTTCATGAAGCATATTCGACTCACACGCTTCGAAGCTCCGAACGAGTGCGCAATATCTCGAGGCTCTGAAGCGTCTGCTATTGCGCCAACGGAATCGGATGCACTAGTCCGAACGATTCAAAGGGATCGGACAAGTTTCGCGCAAATAAGATCACCGAATCAAAACTTTAGCGGATGATAAGAAAAGAAAAAAAAAAGCAGTTGCAATTTGTTTGATGGAATTTGGCGATTTCCTTAACTTTATGGACAGGCTGGGTTGATGATTCTGATTAGGTTGAGGAGCTCACTTTGTTGCTACTAATATATATTTTTTTCTTTTTCTATTCCTTTCAATATCTGCATCTATATATTTTTATCTACCAATCTCTGACGCTCATTCACTCAATTACACACGCGCACGCACACACACACACACACACACACATGCGAGAGAGAGAGAGAGAGAGAGAGAGAGAGAGAGAGAGAGAGAGAGAGAGAGAGAGAGAGAGAGAGAGAGAGAGAGAGAGAGAGAGAGAGAGAGAGCAGATAGATATGTAAATAAATAGAAAACATATGTAAATGAATAAATAGGCAACAGATATGTAAATAAATAAATAGAAAACAGACATGTAAATAAATAAATAGAAAACAGATATGTAAATAAATAAATAGAAAACAGCTATATAAATAAATAAACATTTACGTGTGTATGTATATCCTTCCGTTAGCTTTTTCGCTAATGCATTTACTCTCAAATCTTCCTTTCTCCGGCACCGTTATCATCGACCAGCAGCCATTTCACGTAGAGAACATTTAAATCCCAAACTTCATTCTTCCACATTCCACCATTATATCGGCTCCACGTGGCTTTTCTTCTCGGGACATTTTCCCGTTTTCTTTGGCGGGAAAAAATAAGGTTCGGAGGGGAGGTTATTATATACCGTTTTTATGAGGATATTTTAGGTGTTTTTATTTCCGTTCTCATAAGGTTTTGTTTTGGCGTTGTGTGTATTTATCGATCATGTTTTAGGATGTTTTATTTTCGTGTTTATAAGCCTTTGTTTTATCGTTCTTTATCCGATGTTATTTTGTTTTCTTCTCGAGACATTTTCCCGTTTTCTTTGACTGAAAAAAATAAGGTTTGGAGAGGAGGTTATTATATACCGTTTTTATGAGGATATTTTAGGTGTTTTTATTCCCGTTTTCATAAGGTTTTGTTTAGTCTTTATGTGCATTTTCTGATCATATTTTAGGTGGTTTTATTTTCGTTCTCATAAGCCTTTATTTTGTCATTCTTTATACGATGTTCTTTTGTTTACCTCTGACCCTTTCTCTTGCTTACCAGGGATTCATTTCGAAGTTTAATAGGTCATTTATTTAACGATCTTTGATAGACTTTCATTGTATTTTTTGTTTTGTTTCTTTAGTATTCATGAAGTTGGGGACTGTTTTAATTTTTTTTTATTGACGAAAAACATTCATTCACATGCCTTATGCTTCATTCATTCGTTATTTATTGTTCGTTGTGAAGCTTCTGAAGTTTGGAGAATAGTCTTCAGTGCAAGCATAAATAAAGCTGCATTGTGTGTGTGTGTGTGTGATTGTACAAGGGTGGCTGTACCTGCGTGTAAGTATGAGTGTGTATGTATATAGGCGTGAGTGTGTGTGTTGCAAATATCACTGATACTTTTCTGGCTCTCCTATTTGCATGGAATTGCAAAATTTCATGCACAGAAGGGATTGAATTTCAATAAGATTTTTTCCATTTGGGGGCTACGTGGAGCTTTAACAATTCATAAGCGCAAACGCGCACACACACACATACACGCACACACACGCACAGACATACACACGCACGCACGCACGCACGCACGCACACACACACACACACACACACACACACACACACACACACACACACACACACACACAAACACACACACACGAACACACACACACATAAACAAACAAACACACATGTAGCCCTTTCTCAAATCTCAAACACACACGCCCCCCCCCCCCCCCGCCCCGCACGCACATATACACCCCCCTCCACACACGTACACACACACGACCCCCCTCCCCCCCACACACGTACACCCCCTCCCCTCTCCTCCCACACACGTACACCCCCTCCCCTCCTCCCGCACACACGTACACCCCCTCCCCTCCTCCCATAAACAAACACACACGTACACCCCCTCCCCTCCTCCCCACACACGTACACCCCCTCCCCTCCTCCCCACACACGTACACCCCTCCCCTCCTCCCCACACACGTACACCCCCTCCCCTCCTCCCCACGCACGTACACCCCCTCCCCTCCTCCCCACACCGTACACCCCCTCCCCTCCTCCCCACACACGTACACCCCCTCCCCTCCTCCCTTCCACACACGTACACCCCCTCCCCCTCCTCCCCACACACGTACCCCCTCCCTCCTCCCCACACACGTACACCCTCCCCTCCTCCCCACACACGTACACCCCCTCCCCTCCTCCCCACACCACGTACACCCCCTCCCTCCTCCCCACACACGTACACCCCCTCCCCTCCTCCCCACACCCCACACCCCTCCCCCCCTCCCTTCCACACACGCCACACACACACACACCCCCTCCCCTCCTCCCCACACACACGACCCCCCCCCTCCCCCCCCCCACCCCCCAAACGCAATCACGTCCATACTCAGCCCCCATGTAATAAGAAGATTAAGGAGCCAAGTCTTTTCTTTTCTGATATCAAAAAAAAAAGGGGGACCAGGGGACCGTGTGTGATTGGGGGATAATTCTCATAAATGCCGCTGGCCTTTAATAGAGAGAACAGAAACGCTGGGTCATCCTTTCTGTTGTTATTGTTGTTGTTATTTTTGCTGGTTTGGTTCTTTTTTTTTCTGTTGTTTTCGTTTTTTCGCTGTTTCTGTCTGTCTCTGTTTGTCGCTGCCTCTGTCTTTCTGCCTCTTTCTTTCTTTCTCTTTCTCTCTCTCTCTCTCTCTCTCTCTCTCTCTCTCTCTCTCTCTCTCTCTCTCTCTGTTTCTTCCTTGTTTTAAGTTTAGAAAAAAAAAAAAATATCATTTTATCAAGCAAATGAAAAAATATATATTTATCCTATTTTTCTCTCTTTGTTTCTGAAACAATATAAAAGAATGAAACATGAAAAAAAAATATTTGTAATTCGAAATATCCAATCACAAAATATTTTTATTCCACTTTTTTTTCTTTTCTTTTTTTTGCCGGTCATAATGATCGCGGATCGAAGTGAAAAAAAAAAAAAAAATATATATATATATATTATTTTTATTTCTTTATCTCCTCTTAATGACGCTGAACTCTTTTGTTCAGTAAAGGGAGTTTTTCACAAGGGCGGCTGAGGGAGAAAGGGTTGGGGGTGTGGGGGGGTGGGGGGGCGGGAGGTCACCCTTGGCTTTTAGATGAAAGGGGGAGGGGGGAGGGGGAGGCTAATAAGGGGGGGTGAGGGTGAGGCTTATTGGGGGGGTGAGGGTGAGGCTTATTGGGGGGGTGAGGGTGAGGCTAATAAGGGGGGGGGGTTGAGGCTTATTAGGGGGGGTTATAAAAGGGATTTGGGGGGGTTTTAGGGACTGGGAGACGGAGAGAGGGGGGGGGAGGGAAGGGGAAAAGGTTGGGGAATAGGAAGGGGAAGAGGAGAAAGGGTGGGGGGAGGGGGAGACAGAGAGAAAGGGGGGAAGGAGGGGGAAATAGGAAAAAGGGGAGAGGGAAGAAGGTGGTAAAAGTGTGAGAGGGGAAGAAGACGAGAGAGAGGAAACAGATAAAGGGAAGGGAGGGAAGAAGAGTTGGGAAATGAAAAAGGGAAGAGGAGAAAGGGAGGGAAGGAGGGGAATAGGGAGAGAGAAAGGGGATGAGGAGGGAAGGGTAAAAGAGAGGGAGGGGAAGAAGACGAGAGAGAGGAAACGGAGGAAGGGAAGGGGGAAGGAGGGTAGGGGAATGACAAGGGGAAACGGAGATAGAAGAGGGGAGAAGGGTAGGGGAAGGAAGTGAAAAGGAAGAAACGGAGATGAAACGGAGAAAACGGAAATAAAATACGAGACGGATAAAAAAAAGGGGAAAGGGGAAACGGTTAATAACAGAAATAGGAATTGACACGGAAAATTGCAGACGGAGAAGGGTAAACAGAGAAGAGGAAAGAGAAAGGTGAGACAAAGATGGGGGAGAGGGAGG
>NC_091552.1:5575375-5580375 GCF_042767895.1 Penaeus vannamei
ATAGAGTTAAATAGCCGAAACAGCTGATTAGGTCGAGGGAGATCAGCTGATGGGGGGGCCTTGGGGGGAACTGAGAAATGGTGACAGTTACACCTTCGGGAAATAAATATACGATGGGAGAATATACTCTTTGTTATCACGTATCCGGCGAGCATGGTGTGTTCGCAAGACAGATGGCAGCATATGAGCAAGACACCGGCGGGTGGGTGGCGGTAGATCGATATTAAATAGACGTAAAAAAAAAAGGTTGACTGCTAACTCCACGGGTGTTATGCAATCCGCCAAGGGTCTTTCTTGCCAGTGCGCTTGTTTGTAGCCGTTTAGGGTTTTTCCGTTACAGTGAATGCTTTTTTTTATATTTTAGCTCGTACGACCGGAAAGCGGGGATGTCAATCATGAGTGTAAATGCCCAATTCAGATGGAATAAGCAGTCGAATTGTTTGTTTACTTATCTATTACTTTATTAAACGGTTTGCTTGTATTTCCACCGTTTCTTTGTTTCTCTTGCTCATTGTGAGTGATGGTGGGTTTCGTTTTCGAGACAGGCGAATCTTTTCCAAGGACACGGTCGAGAGTCAAGACCGGGGACTTTTACTCACTGCTATCTGGCCGCCGGTCGATAGTCACCCTGGTTTATTACAAGCCCTTTATCGTCCCCCTTCCTTACCCCTCTGCTCCGCTCCCGTCTCCTATCTTCTCCCCCTTCTTCTCATTTCCCCTTATTTCCCCCCACCTACGCATCGCCTTCTTCACTCCCCTCCCTCTCCCCCCTCCCCTTCCCCTCTCCTGCTCAGTGATGGAAATTTCCACGCCTACGAAAGAGGTGATCATTTAAGAACATCGATTAAGTTAATGGTGGCGATTCTCTTTTGCCGAAGAAGATTGGGATAATTGGCAATTTCGAATGCACTCATGGTTATATAGGCCTATGGAATCTTCACATGAATTCTGCCCCGTGAAAGTTGTGTAGGCCTACCGTTATAACTAGTAAAATCAGCCTCAGTCCATCAGCTGTTGTGTACGAAAATAACGAAATTATTTAGAGCGAAAGGGAAAGGCAGGCAGTAAGCAGACAGGCAGAAACAGACACACACATGCAGGAGAATAGGAAGGAAGGGAGACAAATAGACAGCCATATAGGAAATGTTGAGTGGAAGGGGAACGCAGACAAATAATATACACACAGACAGATACATAAGAAGAACAGATACATAATGTGAAAGTAGGAAGGCTTTCAGACATCGAGATACAGACCGAGGCACAGATATTCTGACAATACTCATATAGTATTCGCAAATCTTGACTTCAGCTTTGACTGTTATGTTCGAAAAGGGTGAAAGTTTACGATAGTGAAACCCAACAAATCCAGAATCGCTTTTTTCGCAGGGAGAGAAATAGAAAAAGTGGGCATCATTTAAATCATATAAAAAAAAGTAGAAACGCAATGTCGCAACCGGGCAGTTCTAGGAAAGAATTGCAAAGAAAGAAGCACAGCTAAAAAAAAAAAAAAGAGAGGCGTCTACAGCAGTCACTGCGCCGCTATAACGGGGTTGTTGCAACACCGCTGTGGCAACTGTTTTCTAAGAGGTGGGACACTAACATCAGAGCCGGCCTGACTGTGCTCTACTCATTAGCTTGTGTATGTACCCTCCTCTCTGTCTCTGGTTCTGTCTCCGTCTCTCACTGTCTGTCTGTCTCTGTCTCTCTGTCTCTGTCTCTGTCTCTCTGTTTCTGTCTCTGTCTCTGTCTCTCTGTTTCTGTCTCTGTCTCTGTCTCTGTCTCTGTCTGTCTCTCTCTCTCTCTCTCTCTCTCTCTCTCTCTCTCTCTCTCTCTCTCTCTCTCTCTCACTCACTCACTCACTCACTCACTCACTCACTCACACACACACACACACACACACACACACACACACACACACACACACACACACACACACACACACACACACACACACACACACACACACACACACACACATTATTCAGTACAGTATGCGCTGCCGGTCTTTCAGTACAGCGACTTGCACACAAATTCTTAAACAAGGAATGTAGATGGGTTGATACCATTTTAAACTAGCTATTTATACATCGTGAGAGAGACGGGGCGGGGCAGGGAGAGATAGTAAGAGAGGGAGAGGGAGGGAGAGATGAGAGAGAGATAGATAGAGAGGGAGAGGGAGGGAGAGATGAGAGAGAGAGAGGGAGAGGGAGGGAGAGATGAGAGAGAGATGGATAGAGAGGGAGAGGGAGGGAGAGATGAGAGAGAGGTGGATAGAGAGGGAGAGGGAGGGAGAGATGAGAGAGAGATAGTAAGAGGGAGAGGGAGGGAGAGATGAGAGAGAGATGGATAGAGAGGGAGAGGGAGGGAGAGATGAGAGAGAGATGGATAGAGAGGGAGAGGGAGGGAGAGATGAGAGAGAGATGGATAGAGAGGGAGAGGGAGGGAGAGATGAGAGAGAGAGATGGATAGAGAGGGAGAGGGAGGGAGAGATGAGAGAGAGATGGATAGAGAGGGAGAGGGAGGGAGAGATGAGAGAGAGATGGATAGAGAGGGAGAGGGAGGGAGAGATAGTAAGAGAGGGAGAGGGAGGGAGAGATGAGAGAGAGATGGATAGAGAGGGAGATAGAGAGAGAGATGGATAGAGAGGGAGAGAAAGACAGACAGACAGATAGACAGAAAAAAAAGAGTACATTGATTGTGGTAATTTATTTTATTGATACCTTACTTGCAGTTTCCTTTGTAAGTACACAAAAAAAAAAGAAGAAAAAGATAGAAATTATTGTTCCTGAGGAAATGACTTATCATATTCATTCATGTGTGCAGGATTACAACCAAGGGGTCTGAGATATGTTATTTTAGGGTCCGGTGTGGTCTGGATTAATCAGGTATGAACCGGACTATTTCGGATCGACTGTGTTCGTAATCGTATGCAGGGTGAGGGTGTGTGAAAAGGGAGAAGGATTGGGAGGGAGAAGGATTGGGAGGGAGGGAGGGATAGGGGGACAAACAGACAGATAGACAGACAGACAGATAAACAAACACAGAGACAGAAACAAACGCAAAAATAAGTGCGTGAAAAGGGAGAAGGATTGGGAGGGAGGGAGGGAGGGTGGAAGAGGGATAGGGGGACAAACAGACAGACAGACAGACAGAATACGACAGATAGACAGATAAACAAACACAGAAATAGAAACAAACGCAAAAATAAATGTGTGAAAAGGGAGAAGGATTGGGAGGGAGGAAGGAAGGGTGGAAGAGGGATAGGGGGGCAAACAGACAGACAGATAGACAGAATAAGACAGACAGACAGATAAACAAACGCAGAAATAGAAACAAACGCAAAAATAAATGTGTGAAAAGGGAGAAGGATTGGGAGGGAGGAAGGGAGGGAGGGAGGAAGAGGGATAGGGGGGCAGACAGACAGATAGACAGACAGAATACGACAGACAGACAGAAAAACAAACACAGAAATAGAAACAAACGCAAAAATAAGTGTGTGAAAAGGGAGAAGGATTGGGAGGAAGGGAGGGAGGGTGGAAGAGGGATAGGGGGACAAACAGACAGATAGACAGAATAAGACAGACAGACAGATAAACAAACAGAAATAGACACAGACGTAAAAATAAGTGTGTGAAAAGGGAGAAGGATTGGGAGGGAGGGAGGGAGGGTGGAAGAGGGATAGGGGGACAAACAGACAGATAGACAGAATACGACAGGCAGACAGATAAACGAACACAGAAATAGAAACAAACGCAAAAATAAGTGTGTGAAAAGGGAGAAGGATTGGGAGGGAGGGAGGGAGGGTGGAAGAGGGATAGGGGGACAAACAGACAGATAGACAGACAGACAGAATACGACAGACAGATAAGCAAACACAGAGACAAACAAACGCAAAAATAAGTGCGTGAAAAGGGAGAAGGATTGGGAGGGAGGGAGGGAGGGAGGGAGGGTGGAAGAGGGATAGGGGGACAAACAGACAGATAGATAGACAGAATAAGACAGACAGACAGATAACCAAACACAGAAATAGAAACAGACGTAAAAATAAATGTGTGAAAAGGGAGAAGGATTGGGAGGGAGGGAGGGAGGGAGGGTGGAAGAGGGATAGGGGGGCAAACAGACAGATAGACAGACAGAATAAGACAGACAGACAGATAACCAAACACAGAAATAGAAACAAACGCAAAAATAAATGTGTGAAAAGGGAGAAGGATTGGGAGGGAGGGAGGGAGGGTGGAAGAGGGATAGGGGGACAAACAGACAGATAGACAGACAGAATACGACAGACACAGATAAACAAACACAGACACAGAAACAAACGCAAAAATAAAATAAAACTCCAAACTAAACGACACAGTCCGCAAAGACCCGACAGAAGATAGACAGAGAGACACAGATAGACAGAATAAAAAAAGACACATAGACAGGCAAACAGACACAGACAGGAGAAAAAAAAGACACACAGACAAACAGACACAGATAGACAGGAGAAAAAGACACACAGACAAACAGACACAGACAGGAGAAAAAGACACACAGACAAGCAGACACAGACAGGATAAAAAAGACACATAGACAGACAAACAGACACAGGAGAAAAACAAGACACAGACATATAGACACATACAGGAGAAAAAAAGAGACACACAGACAAACAGACACAGACAGGAGAAAAAAAGACATAGACAGACAAACAGACACAGACAGGAGAAAAAAAGACACACAGACAAACAGACACAGACAGTAGAAAAAAAGACACACAGACAAACAGACACAGATAGACAGGAACAAAAAACACACACAGACAGGCGTAGACGGCTGTGATGGGAAAGGAGGTAGTGGTGTGTTACAGGTGCTTCCTCTGTGAAGATGACGGTGAGGTCGCGCTGCCAGACGTACGACGAATACGCTGGGGTGGTGACAACAGAGGAAGAAAACCCACTGTTTTATCACTCTGCGGGAGGGCGAGGGAGAGGAGAGAGGAGAGAGGGGAGAGGGGG